>NC_037677.1:109927053-109989450 GCF_003255815.1 Theropithecus gelada | reverse complement strand
GCGAGACTCCGTTTCAAAAAAAAAAAAACAAAATAAAATAAAATAATTTTAAAAAATAAAAAATAAATACAATTATGAAACTAGTCTGTGAAGGCTCGTTTTGGGTTCAGCTGGAGACACATGTGGCACCTTAAAAATCAGGTATCTGCACTGTACAGAGTACCTTACTTATATTGTCTCATTAACGCCTCCCCCAAACCTTGTGTGGCAGGTATCGTTACTATCCCATTTCACAGAAAAGGAAGAAACACTCAGAATGGTTCAGAAACTTATACAGTTAATTAGCTGTGGAGGCTGGAAGAAATTCTGTGTCTATAATATTCTATCCTTCCCTAAATGCTGGCCACTATGCTAAGACAGTAAAGAAGCAGAGGGGTGGCCATGGGGGCTATCAGTCTACCATGTGAGATTCAAGAAGAGTTATTAAGAACAGTCACCAGTAAGCAAAGAACACTGAACTCGGAATTAGACCATTCTGAAATTGACACCCTAGTTCTGCCCCTCATTTCTTCTGTGTTCTTGGGCACTTTTCTTTATCCCTTGAAGTCTCAGTTTCTCCACTGTGAAACATGGTTAATTATAATATAGTAGAGAGTCCTATTGCTTCTTGGCCCTTTGACTAAGATCAAGTGTATAGTAGACAGTCTCCAAGGACAGCCGCCAATAATTCCCCATCCCTGTTCATGAACACCACTCCTTGCTTTAAGAGGAGGAGTCTACTTATTACCCTCTCCATAAATGTGGGCTGGCCTCAGGGCTTGTACAGGCAAATAGAATGTGGAGAAAGTGACATTCTCTGACTTCTGAGCCCAGGTCTTAAGCTTCTGCTTCTTCTCCTTTGGAGGCCAGGATTTAAGGAAGTCCAACCTAGACTAATGAACAATTAGATGCCCTGAGGATGAATGACCATTTGAACATCAAGACTTGACCAAACTCTAAACTAAATGCAGCCTCAAGAAAGACCCTAAGCAAGGCCAGTAGAAGAACTGGCCCAGCTAAACCCCAGCCAAACCACTGAATTGTAAGAAATAATATGTTATTGTTATTTTAAGCCTTACTCTCTGGGATGATTTGTTACGTAACAATAGATAACTGACTTGCCTCAGGTTGCTGGGAAGATTTAATAGGTTAATGTATGTAAAAGCAAGAACACCTAGAATAAAGTTTGCCATTCATGTATTCAACACATGTTTATTGGGCAAGCACTTTATGGGCACCACTGCAGAGGCAATTGGGATTCTGAGGGGAGCAGGGCAAAGTCACCACCCTCTTGGAGCTTACATTGCAATAAGAGGAATAATAAATAATAAAAAAATAAATAATACAATGTCAAGTACTGACTTCTGCTGAGAACAGTTGCTGTGTAGCAACCCTGTATTATTTGTATGTGCTGCTAACTATCCTTGGTTTACATGCTCTTGGTTCAGGCCTTCAGAAATTCAGTGAAAGTGAAGCAAAGTAGGGAGGTGAAGGCTGAGAGGGAGAAGACCTATTTTAGATGGTGTGGTCCAAATGGCCCTTTTTGCATGGGGTATTTGAATAGACACCTGAATGATAGAGGAAGTCAGCCATGCCTTCCCTGTACAGCCATGACTCCTATGCATGCACCTGTTCACATAATGTATTCTAGTTATTTGTTTTTGTCTTATCTTCCCTCATTGACAGAGAGCTCTCATAGGCAGGCAGAGGCATTTCACATTCAGATCCTCTGTGGTTTGGGCAGTGGTTGATGCCCAGTAGGTGCTCAGGGAACACTGATTGACCATATGAAGGCATGTCATGGAGCCATCCACTACTCAACTCAAGGGTTAAAGTCACTGAGCCAAAAAGAAGGATCAAAATGTAGCTACTACCCTCCGCAGGAGACCCTGCAGAACACAGGCCAGATTCCCCCTTTACAGAAAGCTTCATTGGCAGCCCAACTGTCCCATGACCTCCATGCGAAGCCTGAGGAAACCCTGCCTTACTTGGGTCCAGTTGCTGGGAACAGTCACCCACCTGTCCTATACCCTTAGGCAGAAACCTCTATGGCCAGCACCAGAAGGGAGGTGTCTACCTGCACTTTCCTTGAGCTGCCCAGGCACTATGGTACAGGGAGCAAGATCTCCAAGGACAGGGGAAAACCCAGGGGATCTGAGATCTGCCTCCTCCTGCACCCAGCAGTCAGGCTGCAAGTTCCAGGCAGGATGTGATGGGAGGGAAGCTTGGTGGAGCAGAGGCGTTTGCTCAGCAGGAGAAACTCTGTCATTCCCTGTCCTCCCCTGACTCCACCTCATCTGGCCCACTAGTAACAACATCCCAGTTGGCCTCATGAAAAATACCACGCCCGATTTCAACGAAGACACCTTGGTTATGCACAGCCACAGGCCTGCGGGGTGTGCTTTCACCTCTGCCCTTCCCACCAAACCCTCCTTTATTATCCACCAGACCAGATAGCAATAGGGCAACTTCGTCTTCCTGAGCAGCTCCACATTCCACAAAGGGGCCGTTGCTACTTGCCACTCTGGGAGAGAAAGCCCGTCACGGGCCTTCCCCTATGGAGCCCTCTCTCTTTCCCTGCCTCTCCTCCAGCTGCTCCTGGTTCAAGCCGCTGCCTGCCCTGGCTAATAATGCCTTGTCATGCAGTGACAGAATTACGGCCTCACACTGGTTTCACATGTCACAAATAATTGTGCTCATTGCGCATCATATTGAAGTTGTCAGGTCTCTCTTACGCCTATAATTTGTGTGAGTTGATCATACTTTGGTAAATCAGCAGGTCGCGACCTGTGCCCTTTAGCCCCCGTGGCTGGCTGAGAATGACCTACAAATCTTGTGACAGGGACAACAGAGAGGGTATGAACTGCTCAATTGCTCGTGTCTATCGGCTGCTGTGGAGACAGTCCGTTGCTCTCTGCTTTCACCATCACTTTAAACGGCTAACGCGGCACCCTATGTCAGCCCATCTTAATTTCTTCACATCTGTTTTTTTTTTCCTCTAGATTTTTTTTAACTACTTTTGGATATTTCTAATTTTTTATCCTTTACCACAAGACATTTTGGTGCCAAACCCAAGTGTCTTTCTCGCATGTGTTTTAAATAAAAACCTCCAGCGACTGTGATAAAGGGAACAGACCTCACTTTCTCTGTCCAGCCCAACTGAACAGAGCTCCACGCAATGGTTAAATCTGGCTGGCAGCTTTATGAGCTCCATTGCTAACACTTTATTGGGTAACACGTTCACAAATAGTGTTCCTGAGACTTTGTTTTCATTAAGGTACAACATGTACCATCAAGTTGCATTTAATTCTCTGCTTCACATTTTATACACAGTATCGCTGACCGTGGCCTTCAGTATCTAATGCTGGAAAGAGAGTAATGAAGTTCAAGCTGCTTTTATTACCCTGGATCTTCAATAACTGGCTTCTTAAAAAGTCAGTGGAAAAGAAGCAAGATGACCAAGTTCTGTCCAGACTGATGCTCTGCAGAAATGCTGGAGTGAGGTCAAGAATAAAATCGTTTTATGTGGGTCTATCTCCAGGGCAGCTGTTGCAAGTTAGGTGCCCAGAGAGTGGCTAGCCTCCTCCTAGGTTAAGAAACAGAACATGGTGTCAATGGCTCCATGATGTTCGCTCTGGTGGCTTCCCATTCTTTGGCAAGCTACCTCACTCCTGCAGAGAAGCACCAGTGGGTGGGTTTGTAATTCTGAAAGCAGATGGTAACATCTGACTGCCCATGTTGGGATGTCAGGAAGTGAGGATGATGCCACTTGTTGGAGCAATAACAGGCATAAGGGCAGTGGGTGAAAGGAGAGCAAATGAGCAAGGCTCTCTCTCCACACCTATACAAGGCATGCCCATTTGATTTCCAAAAGCGTCAACTGAGGGCGTGTGAACAAGGAATAATTAGTAGCACACACAAGCAATGCACAGTTGTTACAGAAGACACAAACTCATGTTGCTTGAGTGTTTGGATTCCTTTCCCCCTTACCTCTTCTGGTCATAGGCACAGACCCATGATGATTCTCAGCACTGAAAGGCATATCGCTTTCGACGCAATTTACAACAGCCAATCACCAAGTTAAGGCAGGAGTGGGGAAAGAAAATGTTGTGTCTGGGTTGCAACTATAACCCTCCAAAGGCCCCAGCTATGAGGCAAGTTCAATGCAGATGTGGGTGGTTATGGACTGGAGATTTATTTTTCAGGAGTATCTCTTTGCTGAGAAAACTTAATGGAAATGTAGACAGACGGGGGTTCAGATCACAGTACAACCTGTAACTAGCTTGGTGACCTAGGCACGTTACCTTAACTCTCCTTGTCTCAGTTCCTCAACCTGCACAGTAGTTGGCTCATAGTAGGTGCTGAGTAGATCTTATTTTTTTTTCTCAGTCTAGGTTTTCATTTGCAAGCAAAGCAGTGTGACAGTTAAGCAGAAAAGGAATATATAGGGAAGATGTGGGCAGCTTACAGAGTCTGAAGAAATGCTGGAGAGCTGAGATGAAAAATGAGCTGGAACCAAAGGAGGTGAGAGGGCAAAGAACATAGCTGACACCAGACCATGAGCACAATCCAGTTATGATGCTGCCCCTGGCACCACCTCCATTGGCCCTTGGGTTCTACCACTGAACCCCAGACTCCAGTATCTTCTTCCTTCTCATTCTTTACCTGGGGCTGGGGGAAGGAAGCAGTTCAGACTTCAGGTTTTACTCACAACCCCTTTAATACTTTAATACTGTATATATTATTTTTTGGTTCTTTTTCAACAAAGGTGTGGGGTGTGGGGTGGAGAATCTGCATTAAAGCAACCCGATCAGCTTATCCAAAGCCATGCTGTGAATCAGTGACACTGTTTGGAATGAAAACACACCCGCACCTCCAGTTCCCCTTAAGTTGTGTCCATAACTAGCTCATGGAATGACTGTGGGAGAATTCAGGGGGAATAGTGAAACTCTGGCTTCCCATAGGAGCAGTGAAGACACTGGCTACCAAGTGCAAAGTCATCTTTGACTCCCACCTCTGTTACTGGTGAGACAGGGCTCTAAAGAAGTGCCTTGGATGGCCTTGAAAGATGGGACTCAGTCAAATCCATGAATAGGAAGAGAATGAAAAACGAATCTGGAAAATTCAGTCACACACTCCATTATTGAGTGGTTATGTTCTAGGCACTAGGCTAAGTTCTTTTGTGGCATTATTTTATTTAACATTCACAGCTATTGTTATCCCCATTTTACAAATGAGGAAATCAAGTCTTCTGAGTCGGAGGGCATGTGGTAACATGGACATAGCACAAAAGCTTTGCCTTCAAAGCGGGACGTGCCCACAGATGTCTCTGGGTGGCGGCGGCATAGAAAAAGGACACGGGAACCCCAGGGCACAATATCATGGGTACTTAAGAAATGCCTGGTGATCTCATAATCTCCAAAACCGGTATTGT
Source organism: Theropithecus gelada (assembly GCF_003255815.1). NCBI lineage: Eukaryota > Metazoa > Chordata > Mammalia > Primates > Cercopithecidae > Theropithecus > Theropithecus gelada. The sequence goes on along the minus strand of NC_037677.1, from coordinate 109,984,037 downwards.
TTGGGCTAAGGGATCAAGAGACAAAAAGCTAAGGAATATTTCATGATCTGGAAACTTTCAGTTCCTTTAATATGAAAATGCTCAACATGAAGTATTAAAGATGTAAGGATTCGGAGGTTGCAGGAGGCCAAAGAAGATTAAGAGATTCTTTCCCCCAAATGAAGTGCATAGTGTATCCATTACAGGGCATGGAGATTTCCCCTCCCCTTCCCTGTCTCTTCCGCTTAATAGAGAAAATGCTGAAAACTTTGAAGAAATACATTCTTTGTTCCTTAAGTTCCATGATTAATTAGGTATAAGCCATGTTTCAAAATGTTTCGTCATTTATTTGTAATTCTCCCCAGAGTGTGTACAGTAACTTGGCTCAGAACACATAGATTACATTGCAAATGCTACTCATATGCTGAAACTTTTTATGTGTCTTTCCCTTTCCTTCTCTGCTTTCCCCTATAGTACTTGAGTGGAAGAACAAAGCTGGATTTCCATCGAAGAGCACACCCTGCTTTGAGTGGATTTCTCCAGCCTATGGGGAACCGACAGAAGGGGGACTGGAAACAGTCAGCAGGCAGCTGTGCGCTCACACAGGCATGGAGCCTCCCAGGTTGCTCTAACCCCCGTATCTCTGGATCAGTCGAGCAAAGCTGTGCATTTGCTTTAAGTCAGTCTTCATCTCTCCATCTCTCTTCACACACCCCTCCCCAGGAGTAACGCCCAGGATTGATCCCAACGATACATAAGCTAGGGAGCAATACAGTGTAGCAGTAAACACTTGGGATCCAACGATGGAGCTCTGACTCCATTTTTAGAGCTTTGTCTTTTTCTCATCTATTAAATGGGGATAAGAATAGCCTCCGAGATCCACTGGGTCATCGTAGGAGCAAATGTGATTTAACAGGGTGCTTCATTCAGAATACGCTTTCTACGGGTGTTCACATTATGTTTGTTATTTTCAATTTGGCCCAACTCCCAACCCCCAACACACACACACACACACACATACACACACACTCTCTCTCTGGGGCCAAGTGACTTAGGATAGTGCTTGGAGCAGTGAATTTGAGTCTGTGGAAGAGAAATTGGATCGGTTAGACAAATTCCCAAGTTGAAGCAATCTGTGTTATGCACACACACACAAAACACACAACACACACGTACACATGCACACACACACAGCTCGGGTTACAAGATTTAGTTGCTGATTCCAAGGCAGAGGCTGCTCTTCTTGCTTTCCATCAGACCCCCTGACTTGCTGCAGAGGTAGCCCCTCCCTTTGCAATATTTTTACTTCCATATCTTTGCTTCCCATCACTCATCAAGAAAAACATTCCTCCTCCAAAGCTCAGATCAAATGCCACCACCAGCTTACAGTCCTCACTTTGCCACTCTTTAAGGTGGACTGCGTATGGTCAAGGGTGAGGCCTCATCTCCTAGGCTTCAACTGCCTGGGCCTTGAAGGTGCATTGAATTGAATCACCAGGTGTATCAGTTTCCTGGGGCTGCCATAACAAAGTACACAAACCTGGCGGTTTAAACACCAGAAACTTACAGTCTCACGATTCTGGAGTCTAAAAGTTCAAAGTTAAGGTGTCAGCAGGGTGGTTCCTTCTGAGGGCTGCGAGGGAGAATCTGTTCCATTCCTCCCTCTTAGCTTCTGGTGGTTTCGTGGTGATCTTTGGGGTTTCTTCATTTGCAGAAGCATCACCCCAATCAGCTTCATACAGCATTTTCCCAGTAAGGGTGTCTGTCTCTGTGTCAAAATATGCCCCTTTTTGGGGGGTATCAGGGTAAAGTTCTGGTAAAAATACAGAAAATCTGCTAGACAAATTCAAAAAGAACTGTAACACTCATAATTTGTCCTTATTATAAGAACACAATTACTTTGGATTAGGGCCCACCCTAATGACCTCATCTTAACTCGATCAACTGTGAGGACCCTATTTCCAAATAAGGCCACATTCACAGGTACTGGAGAAGAGGACTCTAACTTTTTTCTCAGGAGAGGCAGGGGACAGTGTTCAACCCATGACCAGGGGTGAATGAATAACAACTCTGAGTCAGAGTCCATAGGTTCATTCTGTTTTTCTTTTCTTTTTTCTTTTTTTTTTGAGAGATGGGATCTTGCTTTGTTGCCCAGGCTGCAGTGCAGCAGCATGCTCACAGCTCACTGTAGCCCCAAACTCCCAGGCTCAAGCAATTCTCCTGCCTCACGCTCCCAAGTAGCTGGGAATACAGGCTAATTTTTAAAATGTTTTTGTAGAGACGGGGGCGGGGGGGGGTCTGGCTATGTTGCCCTGGCTGGACTTGAACTCCTGTCCTCAAGCAATCCTCCTGCCTCAGCCTTCCAAAGCACTGGGACTACAGGTGTGAGCCTCTGCTCTCAGCCTCTTTCTAATTCTAGCAGGGAAGAGCAGTGAAAATACTCAAAGGGTAACATCCAAGCCCGCCCTTATCATCAAACACAGATAGTTCCCATCTGGTGGTTCTTGAGCCCTGCTGCCACATTAGCCTCACCTGTAGATCCTAAAGGCAAAATGAGACAAAACCAAACAACGATGCTGGGATGGGGAAGACAGGTCAGTGGGACTCAGCCGTCACTTTCTTTCAGGTGCAGCCAAGGAGGAGATCCACCGCAGTAGACTAAACACACGAACAATCCATGTGCTTTTCCGTGGTCTAGCCCGAGAGCCATTTCTTGTTTGGGGGCTTACAGTGTTACTTGGGATGTTTAAACAACTCTTAAAAAATTAAACTGACCTCTTATGTAGAATTCTATAAAGAATATAGAATGTTAAAAATCTCCAGATGGTTGAGATTAAGGAAAAAACATACGCTTTTCCTAAAATATGCAGCCATTTGTCTACTTTTGGTAGAACTAACTCTTGCCCAAATGGAGAGGTAGAGGCGGGGGTTTCGGTCTCATAGTTGGAAATGCTTTGAGATCCAAGAGGGAGAGATTTTGTAGATCATGAAGACACCACTGCTGGCTGTTCTCGTGGTGGTCAGCATGATACTCCAGGCTTATACTCAACGTGTCTTGCTGGTTCAGTGTGGACATGGTATTACTGGTGCCTCGTGTTTCCGTTGGCGAGATGAGCTGGCATATGAAGAATATGCAGACACCTGGAGAGGAATGAGCAATCCATGGGCCCAGGTTTTTTAGCAGAAAAGAGAGCAGGTGCACTGGTGATCATAACAATAGGGAACACTTCCATGAGTATATCATGCAACTGATAGTTAATAGTAGCGACGTCCTTATTACTGCTAATTTTTTTTTTTTTTTAGACGGAGTCTTGCTCTGTCCGTCGCCCAGGCTGGAGTGCAGTGGCGCAATCTTGGCTCACTGCAAGCTCTGCCTCCTGGGTTCACGCCATTCTCCTTCCTCAGCCTCTACAGGCATCCGCCACCACGCCCGGCTAATTTTTTTTGTATTTTTAGTAGAGACGGGGTTTCACCGTGATAGCCAGGATGGTCTCGATCTTCTGACCTCATCATCCGCCTGCCTCGGCCTCCCAAAGTGCTGGGATTACAGGTGTGAGCCACCACACCCGGCCACTTCTAAACTTTTTGTGCCAATTTTCTAACTACCAAAATCTAATTTCGAACATTTGGCTACTTGAGTGACTACATTCTTCTCTGTGTTTTGGAAACATGAACACAAAGCAGATTCTTTGGAAATTAAACACATTTGTTTCGGGGATATTTTATTAAACAGACTAGAAGGACAAAAGTCACTTACATTGGCAGTTCAGTCTTTGCTACCTGAGAACAAGTTCTAAGAAACAGCAAATAACAGGCATACAGGCCCTATAAAGGAACTGTGAAATTACTCATTCTGATAAAATTCAGGTTTCTTATTTCAGAGGGAATTGGGGGAGGAGGTGTAGAAGAAAATTGGATAGTCAATTAGGACTAACTACATGGCTAATCGCAAAGATTACAAATCCCAGGGATGTAAATGATACCTACGGCCCCGATATCTTCAGTAAACATTTAAAATAATAAAAACGATAAATTATCCATTGCCACAAGTTTGACCTCTTACCCTGGTCATATCAGAGTGGGTCCAGCAGAAAGGGGAGGAAGGTCTAAACTTTGCCTGGGTGATGTGAGGTTAGGGACTGAGGACCCTCTTCTGCCAAAAAGTTAATCTCTAGTATTTATTTGGGTGCAAAAGAAAGTAGAATAATGGGGAAGGAGGTCCTTCATGTAAAAGAAACTCAAAAGCTTTACAGACTGAATTAGGTGTAATCCTTATGGGATCCCTAACAGCTCATAAATAACTTTTAATGAGATTTCCAGCGAGTAAAATAGCACGTGGGGGAAAAAAGTATTCTTTTTTATTTTTGTTATTTTGTTTTCAATAAAGCACATGCTTCATATCGTTGTTTTCCAAACCCATAACCAAAAGAAGGGAAACCATTTCAATAAGAAGAGATTAGTACTGAAAATATTTAATTAACTGATAGGGACAGGAAACGCTTGAATATGTCATTGAAAATATTTGACATTGACCACTAATCTATGGAAACTTATAGAGCTGAGTCTAAAGCATGTTCCGGAGTTAAGCAGAGAAATAAATCAAGGTTTGCAAATGTCATTTAAGTTTTCACCTGTCCCACGATTCAAAATTATTGGCTTCCCAATGAAAAGCATATGTTGTGTCCCATGCCTGGGGAGTAGTAATGAAGTGAGGCAGACACTCTCCAGCGCTCCCTCCCATGGTGCCCCTCTTTATTTCTCATCAAGTGAAAATAATTACTGTATCCTTAAGGGAGCGCTTCCCTGCGTCTGGTCTGCCGATAAGGGCTGCCATGCTGGCTCCTCCAGCCCTGCCCCTCTTCCTTGAGGGACCAAGGTTTGATTTATGAGAAAATAGTTGGCAAATTGCGATGTCCATCTTGATGGATGACATCATTTGGACCATTTTGCTGATCATGTATGACTACCTTTTTTTTATTTAGCCTGGTTGCAATTGATCCGTAGCTCCAACAGCTGAAGAAGGGGAAAAAAATAGCAATCGCCTTTTCTTGGAGAGGTCACTAAGCAGAAAGAGCTCTGGCCTTTTGTTCCCTAGAAACTCACCAGTGATGTTCAAGCCCTTTACAAAGAGCTCTCATAGATATTATCTTAGACCATCCAAACAAAGGCTCTCAGAAGTAGGCAAGACGGGTATAGTTCTTCTCATTGGGAAGATAAACAAAGTAAAGTTCAGAGAGACTGAGTGCATTCCCCCAGGTCACACAGTTAGTCAAAATCAGGGGTTCAAATCTTGGTCTTTTGACTCCCAAGCAAATTCTTTCTCTTTTCATTGTTTCTTGATGGAACAAGAACGTACACTTAGTGACAAAACCAAACTCCCCCTATAATAGGCTATTCAGTCCTGCTGCTTCCCGAGTTTCTGGGAGCTTTCTAACTGAGCTCCAAGCCCCTGATATCTCCCTTCACCATCTTTCCTCCTAGCCACCACAAGCATTATAACCCTGCAACACAAACCCAATTATGTCACAACCCTGTTAACTTTCAGTGCCTTCTTATCCCCCAACACTTGCCTCTCAGGACTTTCCACCTTATCCTCTCTAACAAGAAGGTTGTGGAGGTGTGGAGTGGAACCTAAAGTGGTCTATTTCGAATTTATTTGAAATCTCATGCTTCATATCTAATTTTATTTTATTATTTATTTATTTTGAGATGGAATCTCGTTCGTCACCCAGGCTGAAGTGCAGTGGTGCGATCTCGGCTCACTGAAAGCTCTGCCTCCCAGGTTCACGCCATTCTCCTGCCTCAGCCTCCTGAGTAGCTAGGACTACAGGTGCCCGCCACCATGCCCGGCTAATTTTTTTGTATTTTTAGTAGAGACAGGGTTTTACCGTGTTAGCCAGGATGGTCTTGATATCCTGACCTCGTGATCCACCCGCCTCAGCCTCCCTTCATATCTAATTTTAATAGGGACTTTGCATTATATTCAATATATTCTTGTTCGCTTTCACTTAAAAACAACGATTTCAATCTAATCTTTAATTAAAATGAATGCCTGGGGAAAGCAGCCTCATCTTCATTTTATGGCTTTGGGCTCTTCTTAGTGTACCTCCTATTTTGAGTACCCCTAGTACACATCCTGGGTCCCAAGGGATCAGGTCTAGGGCCTTAGCATTGACTATAAGGTCCTTGTTCAGCCACCTTACCTTCCTCCTAGCCTGATTTCTACCACTCATACCCTGACCTCTTACATTACAGCCATGCTGATCTTTCATGCTTCCATGCCTTTGCACATGATCCTCCCTCAGCCTGAAAGTCTTTTCTCCCTTTACCTCGAAATTCCCAGCAGGCATGCATGGCACCACTCAGTGCACCTTCCCTTGTGTCCTCAACTGTGGCTCTATCATCTGCACCCCATTCCTGGTAGCAGTTAACCCTTTGGGTGCTAGTCATCTACGAGAATGTCCCTTTTTTCCCACTAACCTAAGTTCCCTTACCCACTATCTTCATAGCTACCAGAGCCCAGTACACTTGGCATAAACTAGGTACTAAATAAATGCTTGTAAAATAAATAAAAACTATTAAAATGCTTTCCACTAGGAGATTTGTTTTTAGAAGCTAGCCTAATCTCAGTTGCTTATATTGTACAGTTTTTAAGAGTTTTATACATTTAAAAAAATCAATCATGTGCATTTTTTATGCGTGCCAGGTGCATGATCTCATTGGATATTCATGATCTCATTTTTCTTCAAAAAAGCAGGTAGAGCAACACCTCATTCTCTTGCCATACTTGGAGGTAAACTCCAGATCCTGGAGTTCAAATGCCTGCGTTTGGATCACCCTCTCCTTACTATCTCTGCTTGAGCTCAGTTTCCTCATCTGTAAAAGGGGATGATAATGGTACTAATACTTGGCAATAAAGGCCATGAGCTCTAGAAATGATGGACTAGGTCAGGAATTGGCAAACGATGGCCCATAGGCCAAATCCAGCCCACCACCTGTTTGTGTGTGACCTGGGAGCTGAGAATGGTTTTTATAATCTTAAGTGATTTTAAAAAATCAAGAGAGTAATCATATGTTGTGATCCATGAATATTCTATGAAATTCAAATTGCAATGCCTATAAACAAAGTTTTACTGAGATATAGCCCTGCCCATTTGTTTACATATTGTGTGGCACTGTTTCTGTGCCACAGTGGCAGAGTTGAGATTCTATGACAGAGACCAGTCAGCCCACCAAGGCTAACATGCTTACTGTCTGACCCTTTGCTGACCCCTGACCTACGGTCAAGTCCTCGTTCCACCCCTCACGAGCTCTGGGACCTTGGGAAGATTGGGTAACCTCTCTAGGCCAGTTTCCCCTGTGAAGGAGAGATAATAATATCTGCCTCCTAGGGCTTTATGAGATTAAGTGAGGTAACACACTTAAAGCGCTTGGTAAGGACCCAGTACCATGAATGTTAGCTAATGTTACTAAGCTACCTTCCCAGAGGGCTAGAATTTGCCAAGTAGCAGAATAGGGGTGGGAAGGAGGTACCAGTGCCAGCTGTGTGGACGGTTCCAACCTGATGTAATTGGAGAGGCTAAGAGGCAGGATGAGAGCCAAATGGAGCTGAAGAGAAAGCCAAGTGCCAAGGTGCAGCTTTGGCGCTTTGGCCAAGTGCCAAAGGGCCCAGCCAGGACCCAAGCTGGGACCCAAAGTTGAGTTCCCGGTTGGGTTTAGAGGGGACCAACTCAGAAGTCAGTGAGGAACAAGCCGGGAATGGGGATAGAGGGCTCTGGAAGATTTCTCCAGGACTCAGACAGCACTCCACAGGAGGACAGGTTTAAAGAGACAGGCTTGACATCCCCATTTACTCATGAGACAGAAGCTCTGGGTAATCAAATGTCTTGCCCAAGAGAATACAACTAGTAAAAGTGACTAAATGCAAAACACCAAGTGCCCAGACCTGAACTTCTCCATCCACTTTAGCCTGCTGACTTTCCTAACCGATGTTTCAGGTTCAAATTCTTTTGTGAATCTTAGGAACTATACCATTGAGTCTAAGGGACTAAGGGAAACAGTATGTTGTGCTGTTTTGTTTTTTCAAAGAATAGAGGGCACTAATTTTCTTAAAACCATCGAACATGAATTAAAGGTGTTTTCTCCCTTTATACAGTTAAATTCCTTGTTGCTGAAGGTAGCAGGAACATGCTCTGCAGGCTCAGATTTTCAGCGAGGCCTCTGACAGGGGTCTCTAGCCTAAGGGCGTGTTTTTCTCCACAGTTCAATGACAACCCTGCAAATGGCAAATTGTTTATGATTTGAGAGCTGCAAGGATCCAAGCTGCATTGAAAGGAGAAGGAAGGAAAAAAGCATGCTAAGAAAAGCAACAAGTAATTCAAAGACCCAGGCCAAACATAAACCTATAGATTTCAATAGACACTTGATAAAAATGTCTTTATAATGTCTGCATGTCTTTGCAAGAAGGCTCCAGATCTACGGCTTCTTTATTATTCCTAACATTTGTGATTGCCAAAGAAGATTGAGTTCAGAAAGGCACTCTCCAAGGGCAAGGTGGAAGGCAATTCTGCTTTAGAGCTTGGTGACCCAAAATGTTTGAGCTGCCCTGTCGAAAGTGAGGATTCTTGTTTATTTGACGATTTTTCTCTCTTGAACATTGTATTTAAACAAGTGTCTCCTTTTGGTCCAGTGTTTCTTCAAATGTATTTATAGAAGAAATTTTCCTTTCTCCCTCTAATCTGTTTTTCATATTTTGGTGAAAGGGATAATATATAAAATTTTACAAGGGTTTTGCTTTCTTTACATTTCCTAAACGTGGGCATCTGGTGTTCTCATTAAGCAAGCCATGTCCATTCATAGACTCACCACATCTTTAATTCACGCTAAAGAGCAGTGCTGTGATTTGAAGAGTACGCTGTCTCCCAGTGTTTTTTAAGAAAGGTTGTTTAAAAAAATATATCTATCCAGCATTCTTTGGTTAATTTCATTCTGCTTATATCTTTAATTTCCAAAGTTTTCCCCTTCTATCTTTTTCTCCCCAACGGTAGAATACATAGCATTATTGTTTTCTAGACTCTGCCAAAAGCATGCTTTTTTATGCTACAAGTTTCTCACTAAAACCCATCTAAATTTTAGGCTTTGGGGCTGAGGAAAGAGAGAGAGAAAGAGAGAGAGAGAGAGAGAGAGCAGGCACACTGTACACAAAGAATTTCTCATTACGCATTACAATGAGCCCTCGAAATACTACATTCCTGCTGAGAGCACCTCAGATTTGGTCAGACTTTGGAAAACTTGAATTAGAGTTAAAATCTCCTGAAAGTGATATAAACCAAAAGATTGGCTCAGTTTCTGTGATGTCATCAACACATTTAATTATGTGAGAGAAATGTTTGGATAGGATGCATGGAAAACACACACACACACACACACAAGTAAAATGCAATAGTTCAACCACAGGCCAAGAAATTAATGCCAATTTCACAATTTTCACCTAAAGAAGTTTTGTCTATAAACCCCTTATGATGCTTTTATTATTGTTGTTAGTAACAACAACGACAATAGCTTAAAATAGAAATAGGAGTTTGGACAGAAAATATCATTGTTCCTCATTTGATATGAATAGGGATGCTCCTTCAAACAAGACTTTGAATAATTTGCATTTTTCTAATATGTTGGTACTACAAGTTTCTCCTCAAAAGTTCTCAGCACATTAGAGAGTCACTTATATATAGAAATCCATTTAAATTGACAAGCTGATGAATGACCTGTCCAGGTAATATAGATGACTGTGGGTAAACATATTGGGTGCAATGTATTTTAATGATGTCTAAACAGTCAGATGTTGGTACACCCAGTTGGGAAAGGTCTGTTGAAATTGAACCTGCTTGTTTTCTTCAAGCTCATTCCCAGTAATTTATGAGCCTGAATATGGTCTGCAAGTTTGTTTCCTGTTGTTTGCCCTCCCTTGGAGTTGAGTTGTGATTCTGCTCCATTAGGCTGGCAAACCGGTTGACTTGAATGTAGCGGTTTCTGTAGGCTGTATTTCTTAGTAGGACTTGGGTCACCCCAAATCAAAGAGAGTCACTCATTCTCCTGATACCGCTGAACCTCACCTGGTGTTTTGGTCTGAAGGACAGTCCTTAGAAAAGCAAATAGTCTAGTAGGTCAACTAGAAATTATGAGAGGTAACATGAAGTATATAGCATCACTTACGCTGTATTTTAGCTCAAAGTGTGTAATTGAATCTATCAAGACTTTAGATATGGTATCCAGCTTACAAGAAATATAGGGGATAGAGGAACAAGCTTAACAATACCAAAAGGAATCAACTAGACAAATCTTGATTGAAGGACATTCTGCAGGACCTCTGGCCTGCCCTCTTCAACGAGTCAGTGACATCAAAAAGCAGGGTATTAGATAAAAAAGATTTGAAGGCCATCGCAACTAAATGCAATGTGCAATACTTCTTTATATAGCTGTTTGCGCAAGCACCTATAATGGACACTTGGGGATCAGCTGGGGACATTTTTTTTATTTTTTATTTTTGTGGATACATGGTAGGTGTATATATTTGTGGGGTACATGAGATGTTTTGATACAGGTATGCAATGTGAAATAATCCCATCATGGAGAATGGGGTATCCACCCCCACAAGCATTTTTGTGTTACAAACAATCCAATTACACTCTTAGTTATTTTTAAATATACAATTATTATTAACTATAGTTATCCTGTTGTGTGGTCAAATAGTATGTCTTATTCATTCTTTCTAATTATTATTTTGAACCCATTAACCATACCTGCTCCCTTGCCCCCTTCCACCCACCCACCTCCCCACTACCCTTCCCAGCCTCTGGTAACCATCCTTTTATTCTTTATATCCACGAGTTCAATCGTTTTGGTTTTTAGATCCCACAAATAACATGTGATGTTTGTCTTTCTGTGCCTGGCTTATGTCACTTAACATGATGATCTCCAGTTTCATCTATGTTATTGAAATGACAGGATCTCATTCTTTTTTATGGTTGAATAGTACTTCATTGTGTATATGTCCCACGTTTTCTTTAACCATTCATCTGTTGATGGACACTTAGGTGGCTTCCAAATACTGACTATTGTAAACAGTGCTGCAAGAAACATGGGAGTGCAGATATCTCTTCACTACAGTGATTTCCTTTCTTTTGGGTATATCCACAGCAGTGGGATTGCTGGATCATATGAGCTCCACTTTTAGCTTTTTGAGAAACCTCCAACTGGAGAGCAGCATGTATTAGTTTGGGGGAGGAGCATGTATTAGTTTCCTATTACTGATATAACAAATGACTGCAAACTTGGTGGCTTAAAACAACATAAATTTATCTTCTGGTTCTGAAAGTCAGAAGTCTGAAAAAAGTTTCATGGGGCCTCTTCTGGAAGTTCCAGGGGAGACTCCATTTTCTTGTGTTTTCCACCTTCTAAGGACCACCTGCATTCCTTGGCTCACAGCTCCAAATCACTCTGACCTCTGCTCTGTCATCACATGCCCATCTCTCCCTCTGCTTCCATCATCACCTCACTTTCTCCGACTCTGACCCTCCTGGCTCCCTCTTATAGGGACCCTTGTGATTACATTCAGCCCACAAGATAATCCTGGATAATCTCCCTATCTCGAGATCATTAACTTAATCATGTTTTTAGAGTCCCTTTTACCTTATAAGGTAACATATTCACAGGTTCTGGGGATTAGGAAATGGATATCTTCTGGGAATCAGGGAAAGAGGCATTGTTTGGCCTACCACAGTGGAAATATGCTTTCTTCATCTCTGGACTTTTACTTGTCTGTATTTTCTGATATTATGCATTGCCCATTGACTGGATCTTTAACATGAAAAGAAAGTGGTATATTTTTCCTGCCTGAGAACTCTGCAGTTCTCCCCTTGATGAGCCTCAACTTACAGAGGACAAAGGAGACTGTCCAGCAGATGAAGAACCCAACTCCACAGGGAAAGGTGTAGACACAGGAGGTGCCAGTAACCCCCTCCGGATCCAGCTTCAGACATCAGGATGCCTTGTTCCACATTTAGTCCTTTCAACAACAACACCAACACCAATGCCAGCCATCGTCATTCATTGTGGGCTTCATGTATGCCATACCCTGTGTTCAAAGCATTTTCTGTGGAAACCTTGCCCTAACCCTGAAGTATGTATTTGGGGCCAATTTTACAGAAGAAGACCCTGAAGCTCAGATGGGTTAAAGAACTTGCCCAAGGCCCCAACTTGCTTGTTGTAGAGTCAAGTTCCAAACCCAGAGTCTGAACTCTCAACCTCTATTCATATTTTCTCACTAAAGAGACCAGAAATGGGCAAGACATTTCTCCTTAACCAGAAGCAGGGAATCTGCTTCTCCTGAAGCTAAAACTCAGAGCATGTAGGCTGGAAGAGGCCTTCACAATCACCAAGTCCAAACTTCTCATTGTACAGATGAGCAAATAAGTGTCTAAGTCAATGCAGCAAATCAGAAGCAGGGCCAGAAATAGGGCTCAGGGTTCCTGGCTCCCTACCTGCCCAGGTCTCTTTCTATTAAACAATAGGCTTCCATTTCTTTTATCCACATCACTTCATTTTTCATCCTCTGGATGCTAGAAAAATAATCCTTTGTCCCCATATAAAAGGGAAAATAAAGAAATGGGATCATTTGGGATTGTGTCAACACTTACATGCACAGCTCTAGGAAAAGCAGCTCAAGCTAAGCCTAGCTCTTGATTAATTCCAGTTGAAGGGAAGGCAATGTTTGCATAGGAGCTAGATCCCTCGTTGCCATCCTGGTTCTAGCACCTTATATACCCAAAGAAGACCCCAGTGTTTCCCCAGGAGACCAGAGCACTCTACTGCCCATGGATTATAGGCCATTTCTGCCCCATCTTTTATCCCTTTTAATCTAAAGCAGCCCCAAAGAGCAGGTAGCTTGGCACTGAGGTGAGGGCAATGGCTTGGGTTTGTAGCAGTGGGTTCACTAGGTTCCTTAATGCCTGCCCAGTTGGTTCTGGCTTGTGTCACCAGATGTGTGGCACAAACCCAGGGAGCAGGAGTCCCAAACTCACTTGATGTCAAGGTGCCCCTTGGGGATCGATAAGACATCCCTTCAGCTGAATGGGGTGCCTGCCCTAGTTTTGCTATGACCCCCTGTAAGCCTCAGCCTTGCTCAGGCCCTTAGTACGAATCTCTAAAGTGGACTATTGTAAATAGCCCCCCCAGTTGGTCTCCCTGCCTTTATCTTCCCTTGCCCCTCTGTTCAACCTGCCCCCTACAAAGCCAGAGCATCATCCTGAAGTCCAATTCTGACCAAGAGTCCCTCCTTCAAAAACTCTCAGTGGCTCCCTCTTGCCAACAGGATGAAATGACTGATGGCTTCTCTGTGCTCCCAGCCCAGGCCACATCACAACGGGTGGCTCACGTATCTCTCAGGTTGCCCTGCTGCCCATGGCCCTATGAAGTCAACACTGCTGCAGGCTCCCATGGGATACTCAGTGTAACTTCCAGTGCTCATAGTCCTGCGATGGTATCACAGATCTTGATGGTATTTGATGCGAGGGTATCAGTGTCAATGCCCCAGCCCACTGAACACAGCCAAAGTCTGTACTAATGCCACTGATGTTAAGGGTGATACCAATGGTACCAATGACCCATTCTCCTGAGGCTACTAAAGCCATTAGCACCAAGGTCACTGTTGTTTTGTATGATCAGTGCCTTCTCTGTTAGCATCCGCAGAGCTCCCATGTCTGGGGACACAGGGATAAGGCTTGGGGGCAGAATGAAAAGGCTCTCTAAATGAGAGAACCCCCTCCTACCCCAGTACTGCTCTATTGGCCCTAATTCATGGCTCTCACTATCTTTTTCCTAGGACAAGCTCTTAACCAGGCAGCTCCTCACTTCCTCATGGAAACAGACCTTGACAGGGAACAGTCCACTGGTTTCCCAGCAGGCCCAGACATGCCTGAGTCTACAGCAAATACTTTCTGATCCATTTCATTCCATGATATGAACCAGGAACTATTTTATTGATAAAAATATGACTAAATTGCATGTGTTCAGGACACCAGAGAAGGTAAATTCTTTAAGACCACAGTTCTTAATTTTTTCTTTAGCATACTTGATGCTTATTCATTTTTAGCTAATAGCAGGTGTCAAAAGTATGAGACATGTGTGAGCAAAAGCTGAAAATTAAGAAGCTTCTCTTAAGTAACTTAATTATATTTTGCAGCTCTGGAAAAACCTCTCTTATTCCATTTTCAGGAAAGATACAGGGTTCCGCAAAGACAGAGCTTGACTAATGCTCTCCTTCATTTTACAAATGAAGAAAAGACACACTAGGAAGACTAAGGAATTTTCCAAGAGTTTCTATTAACCAGATCGTCATCCTCCCTTACCAGGACGCCTACCCTCTGCTCTCATTCTGTTAAATAGTCATGTCCCATCAAACAAAACTCCACTAGCGAGGCCGGGTTGCTGCCACCACCTGCAGTTCGTTCCATGCAGTCCGTGTTGTCAGGCTTTACAGATGATGTTACAAAAATCAGAGCTGGGTGAAAAGTCCTTCTTTTCAGACATTTTATGTGGAAAAAAGAAGAAGAAAAACACAACCAGATCATTTTCAAAAATCACTTACAATCAGCTGGAAGGTATTCGGTGAACTTTGTTTTACAGCGTTTTGTGGCCAGTTACAAATTTGGGTCATGCCCTGCAATCAATCTCTGCTGGGAACTTTCACTGAGGCTATCAGGGGAATTCGAAATAAAATGTTAGAGGCAGGATCAAGAATGCACAGATGAGCTGGAGAAAAGTCTGACTGGCTTTTTGGATGTGTGATGAAAGAACAGCTGGATAACTCTGGTACAGCCCAGAACCAGGTTCTCATCCAACGTCACTCACAATTAAACCTCCATCTCTGATGGCAGAGAGACTTTATGACTTAAGCACTGAGACCAAATCATCTCTCTCTGTGATTATTTTATTGGCTGCAAGGTACATGAAATAATGGTTACAACATGAAACCGTACTTTGTCTGAGACAATAGGAAGCAACAGCCAGGGCTAAAGAGCGTTCTGTGTCTTATTGGGAAGGACACACCCTCTTGGCCTGGGAAACTTAGCAAATTTCTAAAGGAATGAATGCAATTCCCACCAAAAGCTAGTGAGTGAAAATAACTGTCTTTAATAAATACACATCTTTGTTTAAAAAAAAAACAAAAAACCTGGCTTTCATCTCCAAAATGCAGGCAGAAGGAAGGACTAGGAGCACCATTTTAGTCTTCTTTGGAGGACCAAAAAGATATTTCAAGTTCTTCCCAGAAGCAAGCTATTAAATGTGGAGCTCATTCTCTCCTCTGGAGCCTTTCTTTCGGAGGAGTTGCACAACAACAAAAATGAAAGATCACATTCAAACTGCCAAGGTTTCCCCAGGACTTTAATGGTGTCACCTCCTAAAACCCCAACTCTCATGGAAGAATACTTCACTTGAAATATGGAGATCCCTGTTGACATCTGATTGAGTAAGCAATTCCTCTGGTTTTTTAGGAGAAAATTAAGCTTTAAAACTAGTGGAAAAAGTGGTCTGGACTCCTATCTTTGATCCCTAGAGAGGTGCTGGTTAGATAATAATATGACAGTTCTAACCACAAGAAATAGCTACCATGTATTGAGTCCTTATATGTGCTAGCCTCTGAGCTAAGGACTTTGCATTCAATAACTCATTTAATCCTTACAAGAACAGCACAAATTAGATAATACTACTATCCTTGTCTTACAAGTAAAGAAACTGAGGCTCAGAGAAGTTAAGTAACTCACCAAGATCACACAGCAGTTAAGTCATAGAGCTGGGCTTTGAACCTACTCAGTGCAGCTCCCAATCCTATCCTTAGAACTATGGCCCTCTCCAAATCTGAGAAGGGAGGGAGAGATTCTAGTCAGACTTTAGAGGACTGAGGAGAATTTTCATCCAGAGAAGAACAGAGTACAGCCAGAGTCCTGCTAGGCCTCCAACGTGGGAAAGCGGCAAGGCAACTGGGCTCCATCTGGAGAAAGGTTAAGGCAAGAGCAAGGCTGAGAGCAGAGGAGGGGAAGGGAGGCCAAGCGAACACAGGTGCCTGAGAAGGCCAAAAACATCAGAACCAGGGAGCAAGGTGTGACCTCCCTACAGAGATTTCTAGCTGGGAAAGGGAGTCACTGCCTCCTCCTCGGACACTCAGGCTGCCTGGCAAAGCTGTCACAGGACCTAGAACAATTGAAAAGCAAAGTCTAGAGCCCACCATTACTCAGGGTGATGGCTCTTGCTATGTTGAGTGGTGTGATTTTGGATCCTCTGAGAAGCAGACTTCTAAGACAGGAGTAGACATGATTATTGGGGAAAGGACTGGGAAGAAGAAAGGGAGGTCTCTGGAGAAGGCAGGGGAGACTTCAGACTGCGATGCAGACCTGACCCCTGGAAAGGAAGGAGGAAGGAAGACTGAGTAGGAAGCCTCAGGCAGCCGGCCAGCTCAAAAAAGGGTTGACCAGGCTGACGGGGAGGCCTCAAGCCAAAGTTGCCTATTGGAAGAGTCTTAGATCTCTCAGAAATAAGCCTCTGTGCGTCCCCACACTCAGTCATTGGCTGGGAACAGCTCACAGGAACCATGGCCTCAGCACAAACTTGGTGGTGGGTCTGGAGAGCCAGTAACCAGAGCACCAGTTGCTTATGCTCCTCGCAGCAGGAGATTGGACTAGTGCAGGTTCATGGTCACCACAACTGGCTATCCTCTAGCGGGCCCCCAAACAAGGTGGGGAAACACTGGGATGTCAAGTGGAGGGGTTAACAGCACGTATCCCATAGAGTCAGCATGAAGATTAAATATGTAGATGCGTGTCAACCCTTAGCACAGTGTTTGGCACCCAAAACATCCTAAGGGAAGAGTAGTTGTCACGTTATTAAACAATTTAGGAGAGAAGAGAGGCCTTCCCAGTTCTGTTGTGAGATAATTAGCTACCTTCTCCCAGGGAAGATTCTCAAAGCATCTAGAAACTCCATGTCTCTCCCCTCTCTTCCCCTCCTCCCCACCCCCACCCAGCCAAGGGAGAGTCAGGGTGAATTACCTGATGCTCCTTCAAGAACTCAAACCTCCCCTCTTTGCCCATGGAGTACAATTTCTCTTGAGCAGATAGAGAAATCAATCCACCTTTTGCTTTGACCTGAGCCTTCTGTTTAGAAAGTCAAGCCACCCTCCCTCTGCAGCAGAATCCTCTTCTAAATGTAAGTTGAACTCTCTCAATCTTTTGAGATAAAGACCAGCTTCTGAACAAAAATGGTTTTGATTATGAAATGAAGGTTGACAGTCAGCTCATGAGATATAGTTTGGGGCTCTACCGAAGGGGTCCGGGAGGCCTCAGGCCAGCCCTATTGATTAGCGGGCTAAAGAAAACAGTCTCACGCTCTGTTGACGCCTTGGGCAATGCCATTCTTGCCCTCCCTGGTAACCATTTCATTTAATTATTTTAAGGCAGGGTTTTATGGACTGTTTGCCAGACCTCAGCTTTGTTGGGGGCACCTCAGGTTTCAGACATTTACAAGAGTTGACCCTTGTTAAGATTCCCTTTGTGGAAAATACATTCAGTCTGGGGACAAGAATATGGGATGGAGAAAGTAAGAAACCCGAGGTAGAGCGGCACCGAAAACACCCTTCCGGAAAACACTGAAAACGTATTAGAACAATGTCCAAATGAGAAAGATATCTACCCACAGAGATGTCATAAAAACCGAAGGATTCTGTCGTTGAAATACGGTAGTCTTATTAGACAGCATCAGAAAGATAGGCATTCGAGGAAATGATGGAAAAGCTTCTCCCATCAGAGAGCCTGCCTTCCTGCCCTCAGATGTGAAAGAGCCCAATTTTCTGGTATTTGAGAATGAGTAATATTTAAAGGTTTAGGGAAAATTAGTCAAATGTACCTTGATTATAAACACATGTACCCATTTCATCTGGCTATTTTAAAATGTGGGTTTTAACCAGCTGCCATTAATAGCGAATGCACTGCGTGTCTGTTCTTCCCTCTTCTTGTAATAGACACGGCAGAAGGAAAGAAATATTTAGCCATTTTGGATCTCTTTCCAGAGCAGGAAGAATTATTGAATATAAATTGTATCTTCCTATCTCATGAAACAAATGAAACCTTCTAAATTAAATAAAAGGAAAATTAACAATCAGGATTAGGTAAAAAGCATTACATTTCCTTGGGGCTCAAGTTACAAAGATATGTTTTTGTAAAAGAAAGAAAGGTCAGTTACCACTATTAAACTTGTATATTGTTTTATACTAAGTCCTTTCAGTGGCCTCTCTGAGGGACCGTTTAGTTTGTATTACACTCTAATAAACTCCAGGTGTACAGGACAAACTGAATAATCAGAACCCGATGGTCCAAACTAGTTAAAAATAATGTGGTACATTCCTGGTTCTCTGCATTTAATTTATTGTTAATCATTGTTATTACTTACATTTATTGGGTAGTTTTCCCAGATTTATTAGGCACTACATTTAACAGTGTTATCGCTTGTAACTGACCATCAGTGGAATCGAAAACATATTTTTGTAAAGTCTCTTACCCTAATTAGTAAGTCGTTTCCCTTTGAGACTAAACAGACCCCAAAAATGACTGTGTTATTTTCTCCTTGAGTCGGGGGGAACTCTGCTACAAAAACCCACCTTTGCCAAAACCACCTGTTGTACGATAAGGGAAGGGCTATCGTTCCAGAGACACTAAGATGACCTTCCCATTCAAAGCAGAAAAATGAGGGACTTAGATTCTACACATCAGGAGTAGTCTCTTGTCTCAGTGGACTGGGTCGCTTCCTAGAGCATGGCTTCTAGGATACCAAGGAAGGACACAGGTGGGGAACCTGTTCCTCCACCTGCCTGGAATTCTACTATTTGAAGCAAACCTTTGGGTAAATGGGAGAAGTAATCATTCACTAAAATTCACACTCAGCTGTTAATGAGCTCCCATTCCTTAGTATACAGCACAGTGGTGCACATAAGGAATTATTTGCTGAACAGGAAAATGAATGCCAATTCCTACGCCTTTGCCTTTAGTTGGAGCCTTTGGGGTGGATGGAAAGGCCCCCTTCAGTGAGAGACAAGAGTCTTGGGCTCTAGTCCCCATTCTGCTGAGTGACCACGGACAAGTCGCTGGCTCTCCTGGGAAACTGAGTTTGCTCCTCTCTAAGAGGAGATAATGGGGTTCTTGACTAATTTCATTTAGGGGGCAATTCCTCACCCCTCCCTGAACACACGTTCTTTGTCAGGTGACTTTACAATTTCTCTCACTAAAGAGACAGAGTCCATTTCGCCACTCCCTGAATCTGGGCTAGTCTTATGACTTGCTTTGGCTATCAGAATGCAGCCAGAGCAACAATCTGCCAGTTTTAAGTGGAGGCCTCGAGAGGCTTTGGGGTTTCTACTTTCTCTCTAACCCAGCATCCTGGGGAATGAGAGACACATGGAGCAAAGCCGAGTCACCCTGGTCTCCCCAGCCAAGGTCAGCCTTGGTCAGCCAAGTGAGCCCCGTATACATAAATGAGTTCAGCCAAGATCAGCAGTGCTGCTGACCCCAAACACAGGAGCAATAAATGCTTGTTACCGTGTGCCACTGAACTTTCGTGGCTGTTTGTCAGACAGCATTATTGTGACAATGTGTAACATACATATGATGCTGTTAGATAATCTCTAAGGCTCATTCTAGCTCCAAATTCCAGCATTACTTAGAACGTAATCCACTATATAGACAAATATCTAGCCCTAAGAGTATCCCCCATGAGGCATTGGTGAGTCTCTTACCCTCCCTAGGTCTGTTTTAAACAGCAAATAGTCATTCTTGTCCCTCCCTGCATACTTCATAGCTTAGGCCCTTCACAGGGGTATTTTCAAGGACAAAGGAAAGAGCCAATGTGGAATCACTCTGAACCATTCAAAAAGCAGACTCCATATTATCAGTTAATTCTTAGTCATACTAATGCTACATCTTCTTAGGGATCTCATTAGAAAGCCCCCTAAGGTGTATCACTTAGAAGACTAGCAAAAATTTAAGTAGATGTTGTTTAAAAACCCATCTGGGTCTCTTACAAGGTATCCACATTAAATGCTCTGAATTAGTATTTTTGTGTCAGAGCCACTGTAGAGCAGCTACTTTTCATGCCTCTGAGGGTATTTCCTTGCTAATTTTATGTTTCTGATCCAAATCATTTTAACTCATGGTTTAGCTATATGGAGCTAAAGGGGAATGCATGATAAATTGAGGGGCCAGGAAATGGAAGACAAAGAAAAGAAGAGAGAAGTTACTCCACTCACTTATCCATTCATTCCATAAATACAAACAAGTGTCTAATACACCACAGGCCTGTGTATCGCTCTAGGATCAACTCAGGTCCTGCTCTTGTGAGGGTTGGGGGGTACATGTTACAGAAGGGGAAGACATTAAACAATCACAGTAAGTTAGGGAATCCCGTCATTAATTTGATGCATAATGAATAAAGAGAAAGAATCAACCATTTATCTTGGCTTTCTAAAACAAACGGTATCCTTGAGTAACTAAACAGAAGTTGACAGAAAGTATCTATTTTTAGAAATATTCTAGCTAATAAACAAAGAAAGAAAATAAATTAGAATGTCACCAGTTTGCAATCCTTATAATGAATGAATCCATCTAGGAGTTGAGATAAACAACTGCTAACATCAAAGAGAAAGACAACCAGATTATAAGCCTCTGGATGGAGGAACACACCACCTTCTATGAAGCAGTCTTGCCAAAAGATAAAAATAAAAACTGAACCTTAATGCAAACAAACCTTTAGAGCCAATTTACAGGAGACATAGAGGATAGAGGAACATGTTAAATTACACCAAGGGGATGCAATCAGCAAAAACTAGACTGTTAGAAACTCCCCTGCAAGGACAATCTCTTTTTCACAGATAAATTGCAAGGAAGGAAAAAGGAGACAGAGGAAAAATCTGTAGATTGACACAACTTAAAATGCATTCTAAAAGAGAGAAAACTAAGTTAGGGGGTCTAGGGATGCATGCTCAGGTAATAAAATGAGGAAGGAGGAAAGTAATGAAACAAGCAGGAAAATAACATGAAAGTCAGAGAGTTGTGACTTTTAGTGGGGGGCTAAAAGTCTCCTAAGGAGAGCTTCGGGGTTGACTGGCAAAATTCTACTTCTTGACTTGAGTAGTTGTGTCAATGTTGTACACCTTAAAATAATTCACAAAGCTACATTTTGTATGTAATTTTCTGTATCTGTATTCTCTTTTACAGGAAAAAGGCAAATATCACAATTGGCATAAGTGCTTCCAAGGAGAAGTTTCTGAAAGTGGGAGGACTTAAACACGTTCCATAGTCTGGAGGAGATGGTTAAGTTGGAAATGGAAGCAGAGTTCCAGACAGAGGAAATGGTAGGAGCAAAGGCCCTGGGGTGGGAAAGAGCACTGATCAGCCCAGTGCCTGCCATGGAACCTGGAGATGAATAGATCTTTCAATAAATGCTTATCACCCAGGTGAATAACATGTGGGACTGGGATTCCTTCACCAGGTGTGCTGCTGGCACAGTTTACCACAAACTTAGTTGCTTTAAACCACACACATTTATTATCTTACACTTATGTAGGAGAGTAGTTTGACACAATCTCACTAGGCTAAAATCAAGGTGTAAACAGTGCTATGGGTTTTTTTTCCGGGAGCCCTAAGAGAGGATCCATTTCCTGGCCTTTTCTGCCTTCTAGAGGCCACTCATATTCCTTGCTTGGGATGACCTTTTTCTGTCTTCAAAGCCAGCTGGAAGTGCTGTGTGAGTTCTCACATCCCATCACTCTAACTCTCTCTAATGCCCCCACCTCTTCTACCCTTAGGGATCCTTGCGATTACATTGGGCCCAACTAGATAACCTACCTATTTGAAAGTCAGCAAATTTAACTCCTTCTGGGACCTTACCTCCCCTTTGCCATGTAACATAACATATTCACAGTTTCCAGGGATTAAGATGTGAACATTTTGGGGAGCCATTCTTCTGCCCACCACGCTGAGCAAACATTTATTGAGCAACTATTGTGTGCCAGAATGCTGAGAATATAGGAGAGACAGAACAGACAGATAGTCTTTGTGATTAGGGGGCTTGCAACTCAGACTAGGAGACAGTGTATAAAGAGGTAGGCAAATATACAAATAGTCCCTATTGATTTGAAATAAAAGTAGGGAGAAGAAGGAAGATAAAACCAGTTATGCCACTGCCTTCAAAGATACTATTTGTTAATTTTCTGCTTACTAACAGCTAGAACTAAAACCCAGTGTCTCTGTTTATCTGATCCAAAACATTATTCTGTTTCTAGTTGGATTTTAGTATACTCTTAAAATCTAAAATTGAGTTAAATTTTTTTGCAAAAAATTAAGTCACCTTATGTTTATCTCTGGAATCTAATTTGGACTGATTTTTTGAAAAAGAGTCTAAAGCATTTCTAATATAAAACTTTTCTACTCTAGTTTCCAGTGGAAATTTATTATTTGAGGGCAGACTTTTAAACATGCCACCCTCTGCCAGCATGCCTCAGGGTAAAAAAAGTACAATAAATAAAGCATATATCGAAATAGAATATTTCAAATAACCAGCAGCATCATTAAAACATCAAATTAAATGAAAAGAAAACAAACAGATTCTAGTTTCCTTATATAATCAGATATTCTTCATTAAGGGCTCTCAAGTGGATTGTAATACCAGCAATGCCAGCTGTAGCTTCCCAGTTAAGTACTTGTCTTACTGCTCCTCACCAGAAAAAGCAAAAAAATGAAGGAAAGGGAAAAAATATCTCAGCCGTAACAGATATCCAAATGGTTTATCCAAGGTTTTATAAGATCTCTGAAGTTGCAAATGTAGATTTTCAATCCAAATCCTAAATCACGGCTTCATGAGCACAGTCAACAACCATCAGTATTTTCTGGCTTCTTCTAAGACAAGTGCTTCCCATTCAGTGTCTAGAGTTCAGAGACTCATCAGGTTGCCCGTGGTCTCAATGGCCCTCTTGGCGTTTTTGGTGGGATAGTTCATGTATACATGCCTGAATCTTTATTATTCCTGACTCTTTTCTCTTCTCCTGTACTTTGAATGAGTGCCAGTGACTGTGTCAAACAGAAATGCCTCCAGATTATTTCCAAATTATCTCCTGGAGTAGAAGGTACTACCCCATCTCCAACAGGAGGCCTTCTCAGCAACCTGAGTCCATAAGGATTTCTCCTTGTCCCTGCAGCACTCATAGCATGTTTGGTTCACGGGAGGCTAAGCAGTATCACGAGGTGTAGGTGTACCTGGCTACCTGTGGGCAGGTGCTCCATCCAGCTGTGTGCTAGCACACCTGATCCAGCTCTGAGGCTGAAGTAACATCTTAGCCAATGCCCCAAGAGGAACTAGGGAACTATGGGCTTAGGGGCACAGGCCAGAGATCAAAGGACTTGGGCTTAAATCCAGGCTTTGCTACTTCCTTGCTGTATGACCTTGAGCAATTATTTTACCCTCTAAGCCTCAGTTTCTTCATTGAAAAATACAGTAAAATACCCATTTTACCTCCAAAGTTATGTGAACACTAAATGAAATAATACATGTAAAGCACTTAGAACCTTGCCTGGCACTTAGCAAACACTCACTAAAGACTGGCTGTCAGCTAGGCACAGTGACTCACACCTGTAATCTCAGCATTTTGGGAGGCTAAGACAGGTAGATCACTTGCATTCAGGAGTTTGAGGCCAGCCTGAGCAACACAGCAAAACTCGTCTCTACAAAAGATACAAAAAAATACCCAAGAGTGGTGGTAAATGCCTGTAGTCCCAGCTACTTGGGGGCTGAGGATGGAGGACAGCTTGAGCCTGGGAGGTCGAGGCTGCAGTGAGCCATGATCATGCACTGTATTCCAGTCTGGGTGACAGAGCAAGATTCTGTCTCAAAAATTTTTTAAAAAAGGACTGGTTATCATCACTGTTGTTATTGCCACTGATTATGAAAAAGAAACAGCACTTGAAAAGTGAAATCTTGGGCAATTTTCTGTTTACTTTGTATGTAGTAGATGCTAAATATGTTATTAAAAGGTAGGACCTGTAGGAGGTGACTGGACCATAAGGACTCCACCCTCATGAGTGGGATTAGTGTCATTATAAAAGGGTGAGCCCCTCTTGCTCTCTCTCTCATCCTGTTGCTTTCTGCCCTGGGAAGATGCAGCAAGAAGGCCCTTGCTAGATGCTGGCACCTTCATACTGGACTTCCCAGCCCTCAGAACCATGAGCCAATAAATTCCATTCACTATACATTACCCAGTCTCAGGTATTCTGTTATAGCAGCACAAAACAGACTAAGACATACATGAAACCAAAAGGATCATGTATCACTGGCCCAGGAAAAGCAGTTTACTAAAGAATGGCAACAGCACCTGGAGACATGTGATCCACACATGAGATTTCCCTATGGTCCACTACATCTCTGTCAGTGGCAACACTATCTTTTTTCTCAAGCCATTTGCTCAAGCCAAAGCCTGTGTCTCACCCTGAATTCTTCTTCTCCTTCCACCCACCCACCCAAAAACAAACCCACCCATGAGCAAATGTCACCTCCCAAATATACTTTGAATCTATCAACTTTTCTCCTATTCCACTGCCACCACCCTTGTCCACCATCATTTTCCCCTACAATTTGGCAGTATTTTTCTTGATTGGTCTACTTTTGCTTCCTTAAAACCCATTTTTCTGTAAGGTAGGCATGGTGATTCTTTAAAAATCAGATCAGTCAGGCCGGGTGCAATGGCTCACACCTGTAATCCCAGCACTTTGGGAGGCCAAGGCGGGTGGATCACCTGAGGTTAGAAATTTGAGACCAGCCTGCCCAACATGGAGAAACCCCATCTCTGCTAAAAAAAAAAAAATATATATATATATATACACATACATACAAAAAAATTAGCTGGGCGTGGTGGCATGCACCTGTAGTCCCAGCTACTCAGGAGGCTGAGGCAGGAAAATCACTTGAATCTGGGAGGCGGAGGTTGCAGTGAGCCAAGATCGCACCATTGCACTCCAGCCTGGATAACAAGAGCAAAACTCCGTCTCAAAAAAAAAAAAAAAAAAAAAAATCAGATCAGTCTCTTCATTCTCCTACTTAGAAAACTTCCAGTGCCTTCTTTGTCATTGCATCTGGAATCCGGAGGCCCAATATCGTCTGGCTCCTGTCTCCCTCTCTTGTCCTCATCATCACATCCCCCACCCACAGGCTTACTTTGTTCTTCCCTTTGATCCTTAAACAAACTAAGCTCCTTCCCTCTTAAGGGTGCCTGTAGTTGCCATCACTGTGGCGAGAAGGTTCTTCACCCAGACCTTTGCATGTCTGCCTACTTGTATCACATGACTCTCAACTCAGATGCCACCTTCTCAGACTGTCCTGTTCTCTGCTGTCTTCTCAGTACCCAGGGGATGCTTGGAACACAGTAACCACTCCATAGATGTTCATGGAGAATCAATGAATAAAGAGTCCAAACAACCGGACACAGCATTTTAAGGGATGGCAACCACACTCTAAATAAGAAGTGACAAAGATCACTTTTTCTGTGAGGCTTTTCATCTAGTTTAGGGAGAGATTAATCTACCCCCTCAATATTCCCAGCCAACTATGCCAGGGAAAACCAGAAAGCATGACTCAGAAAAGCAATGAGCTGAGCGTGATACTTCTTCAAGCAGATGAGCATCCATGCTAAATGCCTCAGATAGCTTTCCAACTTAAGCAACAACACTGTTGACAATAGCCAAAGAAAACGCTACAGCTCATACCAAAAGAGTATCTGCAGCTTGGGCTGACATTTCAACACAAATTGGATTATTTTGTCCTTCCTGGAAATGCATGATCTGGTCACATAATGGGACACTATTCAATTAGCAAGGTCCCTGGTTGTTCTGAAATGTATAGGAAGACTGGTTGACTTTTAGAGGAAGCCTGTGACTCAACGGAATCTGACTTCTGCTGCCCGAACTCACTCCAAGTTCATCTGTCCCAGAAAAGCAATTAAATGACATTCCTGAAAACTGTACAGAAACTCTTATCTCTTGGTCATTATATTATCTCTCCCAGGTGGAATTTCCTAGGATGCCTATTTGAGAGCAGAGTGTTTCTCAGTGAATGTACATAATTGGCATTCAATCTGTTTAGTTATATTAATCGCAATTCTAATTGATGGCATCCATATAGAGGTGATAATTGAAGACATTGAAGTGGAGTACGTCACCATGGGAGGAAGAAATGTCAGAGAAGGAAGCTGAGGATGCACAGACAGGATGTGCAGGAGGCAGCAGAGACATCAACAGAGGAGGCAAAAAAGGAGAGGAGTGGGGTACCTTAAAGACATAGACCCCAGAAGCCCCAGCTGGTAATTGTTTTCCTAAATCTTCTCACTCCCACCGGACCATAAGCTCTTTAAAAGTCAGGAGAATACCTCATTCACTTTTCTGTCTTTTCCTACCCAGAAACTAGCTCTGGGCCTAATGAATGAATCAGAAACCTGAAGAATAGAGATCAAGACTTAACATTTTCAGAATTTCAGAATGTGACAGCTCAGTTCAATACCCAGCAGAAAATAAAACGCATGGAAATAATCAGTGTGCAGCTGCCACGTGTGCTGGGACCACTTGTGTCCTGTTCGGCTTTGGGGATCCTGCACCTAGAATGGCAGAAGGGTGAGCAACTTGTCACAGTTTGCCTGGGACTACCCTCGTTTTAAAATTGAAAGCCCCATGTCCCAGGAACCTCTCAATCATCCTCAACAGAGCTTTCAGCAAGTATTTGTTGAATGATTGAAAGATGTGACTACTTCAGGAAGCTGTTGGAGAATCAAAGAAACTATGCCTATAAAAATGCTTTGAAAATTCTAAATTGTATCCAATTGAAAGGTATCTCCCAATGTCAAGTACAATTATTGTGGAGGTTTGTGTTGATTGACAAAGAGGAGCAGCACCTGTGTCTTACTCTGAGCACCAGATGCACGTGTCCACTGGTCCTTGGGACCCTTGTTATGGCTGATACAGAATAGCAGAGTCCCGGCAGGGGGATAGGAAGATGGAAGGGTACAGGCTGCGGTCCTGAGACAAGCAAAATTGACTGATCCCCACCCATGTCATACTCTCAGCCTAGGGCTCATCATCTCAGTGTCATGATTCACACATCAAATAATGAACTCACACTGTCACCAAGTCCCTCCCCCGCTAGGAGGTAGAGAGGGGAGTAGAGCTGACCTAGGGCTGTGTATGCCGAGTCAAATGAAATGATCTTCTCCCAACATTCCCAAGCCTCAGTCCATGCCCACCACAGGGATTCCCTCTGTTGGCACCATTTCTTTACCTTAATAAGAAGTAGGTATGGAAATAGGAGAAGACACAGGGAAATAAGTTGGTTCACATAATGGAGTTGGGTGAATGGACAGCAGTAAGAGAGAGAGCTTGGTCAATTTAGGTTGCAGCCAGTGGAGCAAGGGTGGGGTTTTTATAAAGAGCAAGGAGCATTTTTATAAAGATTTAATGTAGGTGCCCCTTGCTGCCCCTTAATAAAAAAATTAAAAATGGCCAGGCGCGGTAGCTCATACCTGTAATCCCAGCATTTTGGGAGGCCGAGGCCGGTGGATCACAAGGTCAGGAGATCGAGACCATCCAGGCTAACACGGTGAAACCCCATCTCTATTAAAAATGCAAAAAAAAAATCAGCCCGGCATGGTGGCGGGCACCTGTAGTCCCAGCTACTTGGGAGGCTGAGGCAGGAGAATGGTGTGAACCTGGGAGGTGGAGCTTGCAGTGAGCCCAGATTGCGCCACTGGACTCCAGCCTGGGTGACAGAGAAAGACTCTGTCTCAAAATAATAATAATAATAATAATAAATAAATAAATAAATAAATAAATAAACAAACAAATAAATAATAAACTCATCTGTAATATTTTACTCTTTGAGGTCTTTGGATTCAAAACTTTCCTCCTTTTGAATGTGCCATACCAGATTTAAGTGTCATGAAACAAGGCCCAGTTTGATTTGAGCAACATTTCATTATACCTGGCCAGTGAGGGAGGGAGCCAAAATTCATCTTCAGAGTGGTGACAAGAGAAACCTGCAGCTGAAATGAGAGAGAGCAAGAGAGGACTGAAACACTGGCTCTGCCATATTTAAAGCAGAAGAGGAAGAGGAACAGGTGATAGAGACTGAGAAAGCATCCCAGCCTGAACCACGGAGCAAGGAGCGTGTCACCTTGAGTATGTCCAAATTGTCTTTTTCAGGGAACATACTGTGGGCAAGTGTGTGTCTACCAAATCCAATTCCAGTTTTGTTTTCTTCCATCTGTAAACTCTTTGAGCAGGCTTGTGTAGACACAGAAATTGCCTGAAAGTCATCAGTAGGCCTAACAGCAGGGCCTCTCATCGATAACATAATAGCTGAAATTCTCAGTGCCTTTGTGTTCCGTAGCATTCCAAAGGCTCCAAGCACATTATCTTACTGATTCTGACTAACTCAACAAAGGAGGCTGATAGGATCATCCCCATTTGGCTGATGAAAAACATAAACCAAAACAGAAATCAGCCTGAAGTGACCCAGCTGGCCCAGGCAAAGCTGATACTAAACCCCAGCCTCCTGGTGGCCCCTTTCTGCAAATCAATGGCTCCTGTTTCCAGACAGATGAAACAGAGACAAAGGGTACAGCCATGGGCCTGGGAATCTGGCTGTGTGCTTGGAGCCAGCCGACCTCAGCTTAAGACTGACACTGATTCTGGACATGAGTCAGGTGCTATTCCAAGCAGGCCTTGTGGGCTTGGAAATACAGCCCTGGGGCTTGATTTCCCCTGGTGGCTTAATCAGAAATTTCCTTCAACTCTTTTTACTGCAGCCTTTGTGAGTGTCAAGGTTGGAATTCAGACATTCAGAGGGTTTCTTGTGAACTGTCAGCAGGGTCCTTTGGACCTTTCTGTGAAAAGGCCCAAAATACCCTCCCAAAATACCCAAAATTCCTCGGGGACTCAGGACAATCAAAAGGGTGACAACCAGCCAACTGAGAAGTCCTGATGAAAACCGCTAGGTCACATTTTTCTGCATGCATTGTCACCTACTTGAAAGCCTGAGTCATTCTGCCAGTCCCGGGGGAAGGATGAGTCACAGTGATGAGACGGAGACTTTTTTTTCCTCTAACCTAGTTCTCTAACCTTTTGCATGAAAACTCATTGGCCTGCCCTGCTCTTAAAATATCCAGATCAGTTGTATAAGATCCAGCATCATGACTGTTCATGCAAGGTCACTGCTTGCATTTACTGAATTGGAGTCTTTCATTACTCAGAATGAATATTCTTATTTACAAAAAAAAACTCAACCCAAGTTATAATAGCAAAAATAATTTTATATCCTCCCACAGAGCTGGGAAACTTAAGCTCAATTATGGAGGAATTGGGCTTGGGAACCAGAACCGAAAATGATTAGTTTAGTTTCCCAGTCCAAACTAAGCAAAGAACTGGGAAAAAGAATAGGAAAAAATGAATGGGACTTAAGACTGTGGATCATTTCCAGAAAATAAGTTACCCAAGTGATGTAGGCAAGGGTTGTGCTTTCTCGAGTTTTATTTTTAATTGAAGATGCCTTTTGGAATTTGTCGATGCTGTTAAGATGAGAAACCCCAAATTCTTTTCTTTTTTTATTAAGCCCAAACACTAATTGAAAGAGGAGTTAGTAAGCCTAACAGAAAATAGAGAAGACCTTCTCCACACAGGTCTTTCTGAGTCACCTAATGCTTTGACAACATTCATTTAATTTGGGAAATTCATTGAAGGTACTGCTTGGAGAGTCCTTAGCAGCTTGGTGACCATGGACTGCATCCATTCCTCAACACCAACAGCCTTGAGCATCTGTGTTGAATTTTCAGAGTTCAAGATGGCATCCAAAATTCTGTAAGAAGAATATCTAAGCCCTTAATATGTCTTTAAAATATCTCTTGTCTATTTTTTTTGTTTTCAGACAGAGGCTTGCTCTGTCACCCAGGCTGGAGTGCAGTGGCACAATCACGGCTCACTGTACCCTCCACGTCCAGGACACAAGCAATCCTCCCACCTCAACCTCCCAAGTAGCTGGGATCACAGGTGCATGCCACCACTTCTGGCTCATTTTTTATTATTTGTAGAGATGGTGGGCGGGGGGGATCTCCCTATGTTGCTCAGGCTGGTCTCCAACTCCTGGGCTTAAGCAATCCTCCTACCTCAGCCTCTCAAAGTGCTGGGATTACAGGTGTGAGCCACTGTGCCCAGCATGTTCTTTCAATAAGGACAAAACAGGGTAAGGAGCCAGGATAGTATCTGTGTAATTCTAATTTAAAACCTTCCCATTTGGAAAGGAGACATTTGTTCACCTGACCTGGATTATTTGCATTAGAAGGCTATATTGATTGTATGTGCCAGATTTTGCTATAGTAACAAACATCCCCACTATCTCAATGATTTAAATTACATTTATTTCTTGCTCAGGAACAGTGAGGGCTGTTGATTAGCTGTGGCTCTGCTGAGCTCAGCTGGGCTTTGCTGTGATTAGCTTGGCTCAGCAACTTGGTTCCTCTCATTTCTCTTCTCCTTCCTAGGCTGAAGGAGCCTCATGTCCTCATAGAAAAGAGCAAATGCTGGAGAAGACAAGTGGAAACATGTGATGCCTTCAAAAGGCTCTGCATAGAACTAATGCATAGTCACTTCTGCTCACATGCATTGGCCAAAACAAGTCCAATGGCCAAGACCAAGGACAATGAGACAGAAACGTACAATGTAGAGAGTGGGAGAGGGTGAATAAAGTCAGGTACCATCATCTGATCTATGAATCTGCCCTCTTGGTCACAAATATTGACCTTCCTCCTACCAGAAAACGATGTTTACCTCCCCTTCCAAAAACACTCCAAAAGTCTCATTCAATCACAGCATCAGGCTTAAAGTCAAGAATCTCATGATATACCAGATTTGGATGTGACTCCTCTTGTTTTGGAGACCTACGAACTAAAGACAAGTTATTAACACTCCCTCTTCACCCACACACAATTCAAGGACAAAATAGCTGCAGCAAACACCTCCAGTCAGAAAGGGAACAATGGGAGACGTGCAGCGCTCAGTGGCCATGACGGTTAATTTGATGCATCAACATGGCTGGGGCACAGTGCCTAGATCTGTTTGGCCAAACACTATTCTGGACACTTCTGTGAAGGTATTTTTTGGGAGAGATTAATATTTAAATTGGTGGACTTTGGATAAAGCAGATTGTCTTTCATAATATGGGTGGGCCTCATCTAATCAGGTTAAGGCCTTAATTGCACACATACTGACTTCACCCGAGCAGGAAGGAATGCTGCCAGCAGGCTGCCTTTGCACTTGAACCATAGCTCCTCCCTGGTTCTTCAGCCAGACAGCCTACCCTGCCCAACGTTAGATTTATCAACTCTACAATCTTGTGAGCTAGTTCCTGTAAACAAACAAACAAACATATCCTGTTGGTTCTGTTTCTCCGGAGCACCCTAATACAGTGGTTCACTGCAATTCTGAAATCACTCTCAGCAATCATTTTGAGGCCCCACACTGAGGGTCAGGAATGCTCCGTGACTGCACCTGCATTATGCTTGCCGGGAACCCATCATGGTTCTCCCTGGCTCCTGATGCTTGATTACACGCTGGGAAGCCCTTCCTTTCCCATGATCCTACACTGCAAAATATGCCTGTCTTGGTGGCTGGGCAGATTTCTCAGCTTCTTCAAGCCCGTGAAAACTGGAGGCCCAAGGGTTGTTTTTTGTCTTGAAATAATCAGTGTCTTTTATTCCAGGCTGGCGGTACTTTGTGCAATATAGATCTCTCAGAAACTTTAGTTTTTGTTACTGTTTTTTAATCAATTTGACTTCAGAAAGCTCCATGGGCCAATAGCAACACCCAACATGTTTGGTTTTTTTTTTTCCAGACCCCTCTTTCTATAGATTTAATTACAGGTGCTTTGAACTTATTGCGCCTTGGCGGGTCCACCTTAGGACTCTTTAACTTGAAATAATTGTGCAAACACAAGGGGATGTAAAGGGGGAAAGTTAGAACTAATCAGAGTTCACAACCAATGCATGATGACCAAGCCCTCCTTTTGGTGTTTGTTCTAGGGCTGTGTCTCATCTGAAAATGTTTTACTGGCTAGAGATATATCCTTTAACCCTACAAGTCTGGGAATTTCGGGATTCCCCCTTGTTCTTTTCATCTCTAGATGGAGGAAGGGCATTGTCAGAGAAGCCTTCTAGGGGAGATGGCCCTAAATTGAGTCCTGAAGAATAGGTAGGAGTTAAGCCACTGAAGTGAGCAGGAGGCAGGCATCCTAGCAAGAGGACCTCCAGGCAAGTGAACACCCTTTGACATGAGGGAGTTGGCCAAGCTGGGCACATCAGAACAGAGGCTGTGGAGGAAGCTGCGGCTGAGAGTCTGCAGGGGTTTCCCAAAACGAGCCTTGAATGTCATGCGTCAGAGTGTGATCTTTATCCACAGGGCATTTAGAGCTCATTTTAGGCAGTTACTTTGCACATTCAGACACAACTCAACACAGCCTCCCTTTCTTTTACATGATGTGAATGTACAAGGTAGAGCCATGTCTCATCACAGCTTTACAAGGCCTTATAATTCTGTTTTTAAATCTTTAAAACAAAGCACATGGAGCTGGCTGCAAAGGCCGATCTGCTGTCGCACGCAGCGAGAAAGGACAACCTTTCATGCGAAGGGAAGCAAACTGAGGCCCCCAGGGTGGTCGGCTGCTCATTTTTATGTTTTCCAAAGACAAGGCTTTACTCTAAAAGCTTCCCTCTTCCTTAGGCATTTTCATGAGCCCAGGGCTCAGACCAGCAGCCCAGGCAGCTGCTCACCATCTTACAGAATAATAAACCTAGAGACAGAATCTCCAAGCAATCGCCACAACTTTTTGGTTTTGACTTGAGTGTCAGTAACATGCTGTTTCTAACTCATCCCGGGGATAAGAAACTGTGTGAGACAGTGGGATTCTCTGGTTTCTTTCATTTCTTCATGTTTCTTCTTCTACTTTCTGCCTACAACCCTAGGGGAGCCCAGCCTTCCTTCCTGCTCCAGGCCTCAGCACAACAGAACTGGTCTGACAAGATTCTAGCCACAAACACAGATCGGGCACAGGGATGAGGCCAGGTCCAGAGGCCTGCGAACCTGGGTTCTGGCCTTAGTTCTGCCACCTACCTGCTGTGTTTCCCATGGAAGCTCACTCAACCTCTCTGGAGGAAAATGAGGGGAATGGACTTCATGACCCCTGAAGATGCTGAGATTCTCCAAGTCTATTCTTTCATCATCTTTTCACCAATGTCCACTCAGAGGTCTTAACTGAGAGAGTGGCCCAGAACCACCTGTGGAGCTTGGAGAAAAGAGAAATGCTAAACGCCCCCCCCACCCCCAGGTTCTGCTTTGTATTTTTAAAGAGCATCACCTGATACCTGAGATCTCAGCCCAGAGGAACAGTGTGGAGGCATGGGAACACTGGCGTGACTGGAAACGTGGGCTTGAATTGGCAAGAACTTGAGCTAGAATATCATAGGACGACTCCGAGAACCCAATGAAAGAACGGTAGTGACCTTCCCTGTACAGATGCAACCACATACGCAATAGCATACGAAAATTCTAATGGTGAAAAGGAATACGTATGTATCCCAGACAAGAGATAGCTCAGCACCAGCCTGGTAGCCATACTGAAAACAGTATAAGCCTCCCAAATCCTAATCGCCAGCTTTTCCGGAGATGTGCCGTTAGCTTGTGTGTAGCAGTTGTTGCCTACTTAGCATAAGTTGCCTACTTAGCATAATTTACATAATGTAAGTTATTGTCTCCACTAAAAAACAATAACAATTCTCTCTTCTCTTACCCTGGAATGACATCCGCACATGTTCCAAGACTCGGCCTTTGATTGTCTAACAATATCACTGCCGCAAAAATGGAATTCAAGTGCTCCCAGTTGTGAAATTAAATGTTATTTCACACCCGGTTTGTCAAGATGTTGTCTTTTAAGAGAAGGTGTAAAAATATAACTGTTAACTCTGTTTAATTTTATTGATAAGGAATTCTGTCCTCAGAGTTTTCCTTTACTTTTATAAAGTAATACAGAGTCTTTATTTCATCAATGTGTTTTGCTTTAGTAATTCCCTTGTTTTTATTTCATCAAGTGAAAAATTAAAATAGTTACCACCACTCGCAGGAAGTAAAACTTGTACCAGAATCACTGAGTTGTCTCTATTCCTTTTCATTACTGGCCTCCCTCCCATCCTCCCAAAAGGAGAAAACGTAAGAACTAATAATAACGAAGTCGTGCCCACAAGAATGCAGGGAACAAGGCCGTTGAGTGAGATTGAGTGGCAGATGTCAGTGATTTAATTTCATTTTCTTAACTTACTTTTTTAAAAAACATCTTCATGTGTGACCTGGAGGAGAGGAAAGGCACAATGAAAACAGACAGCAACAAAGGACCAGCTGTGAGTTTTTAAAAATACATACATACATGGTTGGCAGCAAGAAACTTCCAGCTTTAACAGTGAAGAGGAAAATTCAGTGGCATTTGACATGATCAGTCTCAATGCCTAGAGCAGGCAGGCACCTGGTCCCTGGTTTTCTCATTAGTCGGGTTTTCTGGAAAGGTGAAATGATGGGAGAAGCATAGAATTCAGTTTATCCCAGTGCTATGGAAAGAGACCCAGAAAGAGTGAGGGGACGACTGTCCAAGTCCTACATCTTCCACCAACTAACCATGTGGCTGTGGTTCTGAGAATCACAGGAAAACAAACCCATTAATGGCATGCAAGGGACAAGCAAGCTAGTAACAAGACAATCTGTGATGACCACGAAGCTCCTCAGAGTTCATTGCACCTCCACACCGTTTATAAAAGAATCTCAGCATACAAATACAGAACCTCAGGAAGCCCATCCCCGCCCCCACACAAGTTTGAACCAGACTTCTGAAAAGGTCAGACGCAACACTTCCTGTGTGAGTTCAAACATGTCCACACATTCTTGGAGACATTCCCCATGAAGAAGTAGAGTCCAATTCTCCTCCCCTTGAATATGGGCAGATTTTAGGGATGTGCTTGCAATGAATAGAATGTGTGGAGTGATGCTGTGTGGCTTCCAAGACTAGGTCATATCAGCGGATACAGCGTCTGCCTGGTCCTCTCTCAAGATGTTTATTGTGGGAGCCTACCATGCTGTGTGGAAGCCTAGGCCACTTGGAGAGGCCGCCTGTAGGTGTTCCAGCTGAAGGAAGTTTGGGCAGTAGCATCTTGGATTGCCTTGTAGCTTAAGGAAAGTTTGGCAAGGCCACTGGGGAGTCCTCCAGCCAAAATCACCCATCACAGGAGTTCTGCATTCCCCAGGAGCACACTGGCTTTAGCATCCCTGTTGTGTCTCATTGGCTGACAACAGCCAATGGTGGGCCTGGCTTCAGTGCAAATATGGTAATGAATTCTAGGGCACAAGCAGCTTCTGATCACACATGCACTCAACTCAACTGGAGGAAGGGCAGGCCTGTTATCAGAACCATGGTAACCCTTGCAATATGTGAGCTGCAAATAACCAGTGCTTGGTTATGATTGCTACAGATACAAAGTGGAAATGGGAGCATTCAGAACCATTGTGAGAAGGCGTCCACCACACCTCTCTTCCTAGAGTTACTCCCAGGATCAGCATGGATTTCTGATGTTTTATTTTCCATTTGTCTCAGTGCCTTTGTCCTTGATGACTCAGAGGGTGGCATCCCAATGCAGGGCTGAGTCTCCAAGGATACTTTAGGAGAATTCCCATTCTGAGACTGACCACAGCAGAACCAGAACCACTCCAATCCAAGCCCTGAAGGAGGAGCCATGAGTGGAGACAAGGAGGCCAAGCACCAGTGCTGACTTGAGAGAACCCAAGAGCTGCTCTTGGGAAATAGACCCAAGTTCAGAAGGCAAGGGGAGGCACAAACCTCATAGGACCAACTTAGGGCTGAACAGAAGGGGCCAGTACTGCCATGAACGACTTTGGGAGGTCTCTTCTCACCTTCAGCGGGAGTAGGATGAATGCACTTATCTGGAGAGCTTCACTTTCAAAGCCAAGGAGAGTATAACTTCCCTTTACAAACTATTTCAAGATCAGAAGCAAAACAGGCCACAGGGCATAGGAACTTGTAAACTTTAAATGTGAAGCATATAACTTAATCAAAATGAAATGACTTTCAGAATAATAGGTAATACCCTGATGATTTATGAACAAATTTAGTTCAGCAAACAGCTATTTACTGCTACCCACCCCCACATACACACATAACAAAGCCAAAAGGCAATGTTGATCAATCCAGAATCCTATGCTGTTAACTTTGTGAGCTGATCCTTCAGGAAATAAAGTATATGAGTTAGATCTTTTAATTTTTAAAACGTTGGTTAAGGTTATATCTCATGGTCTGGGTGGTTTGCCTTTTTGATTTGGCTGCCAGGAAGCTCAGAACCAAACTGACAACTTATTATGACAACTATATATAATCTTATACTGTGCTTTTTAAAACTCTCTTTCTCTGCTTCCTCATCTGCCATCCCCTCCTACCACAACTACCCTCTCTGTGCTAAACTGTACCTGCCATAATCCACATGTCTTATTCTTATTCCCATTTCTCTTTTAATGGTGATTTTTGTTCAAATACATGATTTCCTGTGCATACTTTTTGTAAAATATTTCAAATTCATTATGAAATGACAATATTAATGGTATAACAGGAAAGCTAAACTTTATTGATTGGTATTTTGTGCCAAGTATTAAATTTTTTTTTGAGACAAGAGACTAATTTTTAAAAATCCAATAGCATATTTAATGCATACTTATGTTTTACTTTCTTTTTTTAACTTTTATTTTAAGTTCAGGGGTACAAGTGCAGGTTTGTTACATAGGTCTACTTGTGTCATGGGGGTTTGTGCTACAGATTATTTCATCACTCAGCTTAGTACCCATTAGTTATCATTCCTGAGCCTCTCCCTCCTCCTTACCCTCTAAAATGCTTTCTATGTATTATAAACACTGCAGAGACAGGTGCAATCATTCCTATTTTAGAGATGAGGAAATTGAAGCTTAAGGAGTCCCTTGTTCCAGGCTATAAGGAGAGTAAGTGATTAAGTTTGACTTTTAACAATCTGGCTCCTGAGCGCCTGTTGTTCTTCCCTACTGTGCTGTTGGCCTTGATAGATTAGAAAGAGAGCCAGTCAGGCAGCCAGCAGCAAGTTAACACAGGAGTGCAGGGGCACACATATACACACACGGGCACACATGTGCACACATACAGGCACACATACACACACACATGTATACACACATGCACACAAGGGTATGCACACATGCATATGCACACATACACATACACACACATGGGCACACATGTGCACACACACGGGCACACATGAACACACACGTATGCACACACACACACAAGGCTCCCCAGAGGCAGACGGCTCAGGGCATCACCTTCCCTGCTATTTCTCCAGACTTGAACACAAGTAGGGGTGGCTGCAGGATGCCAGTGAGGAGTATGATCCACAGAAGAAAAGGAGCCCAGAAGAGGCTCTTGGCAAAGGCCCAGCTGGAGAAGAAACTGTGGCCCTCCTTGACCCCCACGGGGCTTCTCTCTGCTCTGTTAGTACAGCTCTCCGCGCTGTCGGCGATGGCACTGACATTGTTGTGCAGTGGAGAACAGTATGACTCAGTGCCCTCCGAAGCCCCGTGGCTAAGAGCTGAGCCAGCTCTGCAAGGGAAAAAGCCAGGGGCCAGGAACGGTGTACATTGATTGCGCTACACTAGTGCAGCTCAAAAGTCAATATCTGCTTGACATGCTGCAGAGAGTCCTCAAGCGCACTGGGAGTCCAGCTCCTCAAAAATGTGCTTTCCCTTTTCTTCCAGATGATGAAGTGCAGAAAGAAAAAAAGATGAGACACTGGTGGACCCAGCAATATATCAAGCTCTTAATTTATTTCTGAGTAGTAGTATTTTGAATCCTTTTGTAAGAATTCTAGAGCACGAATGTTCAGGCAGGGAGCTAAGATTTGCAGTGTACCTGCCAAGCACTCTGTACCATGCTAAACACCTCTCAGATGAGCATCTGATTTAATGCCCATGGTCTATTAGGGAAACCATAATTTCCTCCTTGTGTTTTGGGGGTAATATGGCTTTACCTGTGTCCCCACCCAAATCTCATCTTGAATTGTACCTCCCATAATTCCTGCATGTTGTGGGAGGAAACCAGTGGTGGATAACTGAATCAGGGGGGCAGCTCCCCCCTACTGTTCTCATGAGATCTGGTGGTTTTATAAGGGGAAACCCCTTTCACTTGGCTCTCATTCTTTCTTGCCTGCCACCATGTAAGACGTGCCTTTCACCTTCCACCATGATTGTGGGGCCTCCCTAGCCACATGGAACTGTGAGTCCATTAAACCTCTTTTTCTTTATAAATTACCCAGTCTCGGGTATGTCTTTATCAGCAGCGTGAAAACAGTCTAATACAGGGGGAAAGCCCTCAGTTTGACACACCACTCTTGGCCCTCCTCCCCTCCTTACACCCTCCAAGACAGGAAGAATTACTTAATTGATGAGGGATTTCGGGAGAAGAACAGAGTATACGTGGCTTTGTCCCTTTCTCTGCTTCTCTTTGGGATGGACCCGCTTGCAGAGTGTCTCCATTCAGCTCTGTCCTTCTACTCCTTAAGTTTAACTGCAGCAGGCTCTGCTCCTTCTGGGACCACTAAGTGGTGGTGTGCTTTTCATCTCCACTTGCCTGTGTCTGAGAAGATAGGCTGTCTCCGTCCGGTTTCGGTGTTCCACAGCTCACTGTTGCTGGCTTGCCATGAACCCAAGCACGTCCTCCAGCCTCGCTTATGAAAGTCCTAAAGGTGGTGTTTTCATCTCCCTCTACCTGACTCCTGTGTCCTTTTCTCAATTAGTGTCAAACTTCATCAAGGAACAAAGATTTGATGTGTTCATACATCTCCAAACCCCAACACAATCCTATAAGATAGATATTATTAATGTCCCTTTTCAAAGGAAATAGAAGACAGAGGTTGAGTCATTTGCCCAAAGAAACCCATATGTGGTAGGCAGAGTATATACTCCCAGATATGGATTCCAGAACCTGTGTTTTTAACCATTAATCTTTCTTTCTTATTTTAATCTCATGCCAAGTCCATTTGAAGGATTATATCTATATCAGAGGGAAAATAAAACTTAAGGATCTTCCACACAGTTATTAAAAGCCAAATTTGTGTGATTTCAAAGCATTGCTACTTTTTATTCTATTGGGATACACTGTGGGTTCTACATTTTAATTTTTTTATTGATGTCTTGCACATCGAGGTGATCTGAGGTCCTCAGACCACATCACAGACCCATCCTCTGTGAATGTTGAGATCAGGAGCCTCATTGAATAAAGGAAACATGTCTGGCCCTATAATGCAGGTCTCCTTGACATACTGACAGATTGTAAGGGCAAATGAGGTATTCCAAACGAAAGATATTTTACTACGCCCCTCAGTGAGGATGATGACTTGGGAATCTCCAGTGGCTGCACCAAGAAGTAACTGCTGATAAACCCAGACAGGGTCAAGTTTTCCAAAGATAAATCATTGCAGCATAAGGAGGAGGCAGTTGACTGATGGCCTCTCCAACTCCCCGTTCTAGTGCCTTCTTCTTTTTTTCTTTTTTTTTTTTTTTTTTTTTTGAGATGGAGTCTCACTCTGTCACCCAGGGTGGAGTGCAGTGGCACAATCTCAGCTCACTGCAAGCTTCACCTCCCAGGTTCCAGCAATTCTTCTGCCTCAGCCTCCCAAGTAGCTGGGATTACAGGCATGCACCACCATACCCGGCTAATTTTTATATTTTTAGTGGAGACAGGGTTTCACCATCTTGGCCAGGCTGGTCTTGAATGCCTCACCTCGTGATCCACCCGCCTCGGCCTCGCAAAGTGCTGGGATTACAGGCGTGAGCCACCGCGCCCGGCCTCTAGTGCCTTCTTCTACCACATTGATTTCAGCAGTGCTGCGATAAGCTTGAACAGTGCCAGGGTAGCAGATACGACACCCATGTGCCACAAAAACTCAAATGTAAAAGAAAAAGTCATTTTCTTTAATTGTATGAAATTCAGTTTAATTTAATTTCTGTCAAGCTCCTCAGGCAAAAATGATAGAAGAAAACTCATCTTAGTAAATGTAGGTGAGTTTATTGACTTCAGCATTTATTTATCCTATCTTCTTCAGGGTTGCATCCAAGTTCCAAGGATGGTAGGGTGGGCGGAACTAACTCTTGGCAATCATCTGTCTTCTTCAGCATCATCTATGCAGTCTCATTCCTGTGGGTCCCTGGTCAAAAGTATCTGTCCCTGCTCCCATTCAGGAAGTCTCCAGCAAAGGTAAATGATGGTCACTACAATTGTCCTCCCTGGGGCTGTGGAAAATTCACTGGAGCTGTCTCAAGCCTTCTGTGCCTCAACAGGCCTCATCACCATGGCTGCCACTGCCCATGGTACCCACCCAAGCACAGGGATAATCTAGGACCCAGAGCTCTCCTAGGACCCAGCAAGGAATGGAAGGATGGGAGGAATGAGTCCCCTCTGTTCCAGATCTCCAAGTGTATCCAGAGGGTCTATCACTGAAGCTCCACAGGGGAGGAGCAGCAGAGGACAAGGATACTTCTTGGAGTCCCACCAGGCTCTAGCTTCTCCTCTCACACTCCCCATCTTTGTCTAACCCAGGGAATTAGTACCTCTTCTAGATGAGACGAGTCAGTCTCTTGGATCTTCTTCCTCTCCCTGACCTCAGCTTTGTAAACTCACAAAAACTCACTCAAGTACAAAATGCAATGCCTTTGTGCCACTCTGACAACCCTCCACCAGGAAAATGAGTGCTGCATAGCTCAGTTTGAATGGATCAGATCGGTGGTGATAATGATGGAGTTAAAAGGGATTATAGGATATTTTTTAAACATACATAACA
Organism: Theropithecus gelada; assembly: GCF_003255815.1. Classification (NCBI taxonomy): domain Eukaryota; kingdom Metazoa; phylum Chordata; class Mammalia; order Primates; family Cercopithecidae; genus Theropithecus; species Theropithecus gelada. Next base: position 109,942,972 of record NC_037677.1, on the reverse strand, counting down.
AATGCCCATAAAAACATCTGTTCAAGAATTTCCACAGTATTATTTAAAATAACCCTGTATTAGTTATCCACTGCTGCATAATGAATTTCTCCAAAACTTAGTCCCTTAAACAATCATCTGTATTGTCTCAGTTTCTGCTTAGCTGGGTCCTCTTGCTCGGGGTTTCTCACAAGGCTGCAATTACCGTGCTGGTCAGGGAAGCTATCATCTCAAAGCTCCACTGGAAAGGGATGTGCTTCTAAACTCACTCATGTGGCTACATCAGGGCTCAGTTCCTCACAGGCTGTCAGACTGAGGGCCTCAGTTCTTCCCTGGCTGCTGGTTATGTGTCTTCCTCAGTTCCCTGCCACATGCAACTCTGGCTTACAACACTGTGGCTGTTTTCATCAGAATGGGTGAATGGGAAAGTAAAAATAAGTGAGAAAGCAGAAGTCACAGCTCTTCAACACCTAACCTCAGAGCTGACATCTCATCCCTTTTTTCAGTATTCTCCTTGTTAGAAGCAAGGCAGTGGGTGTGGCCCACACACAAAGGGAGGAGATTACACAAGGATACAAATACCTGCAGGAGTGGACCACTGGGAGCCATTTCAGACTAAACTGGAAGCAACCCAGACGCCCCTGGGTGAATGGATAAGCAACATGTATTCACACAATAACATAGCACTCAGCAGTTTAAAGGAAGAAACTACGAATGGACCCATAACGTGGATGAACGTCTAAAACGTTATGGTGAGTGGAAGCCAGACACAAAAGAGTACACACTTTAGGATTCAATGTTATGAAGTTTTAGAACAGGTTGCCTCTGGAGAGGAATTGACTGGAAAGGAGCACAAAAGAACCTTCTAGAATGAAAGATATCTTGACCCGGGGGTGCTTATGTGGGTATATTCATATGTCAAGACTCATACAACTGTACAGTTAAAAGCTCTACATTTAGCACATGTAAATTATGCTTCAGTTTGTACTTTTTACAAGGCTTCCATCAGTACCTCACAATATTATTCCACCACACCAGTAGACTCCAGTTCTCCCTGCCAGGAAAGGAAGTGCGGCTGCAGATCAGACTTACTTCCTGGGTGGCCTTGGGCAACCTCTTAAACTCCTCTGAGCTTATCCCTCTAGCAAGCATTTGCATTCTATGTGAAGCTTGTGGGAGATAAAGAAGAAACAGAACTCAGTCAGCTCTCTCTAAGCGCCTATGGCCTAATGGGAGAGACACACATACAAATGAACATAAGGCTGGGAGCTATGAGTGCTGGGATGGATTAGTCATGTCTGCCCTGGGCATGGAATACAAAAGTGGTATTTGTCATCCCTGCTCTATGGGATTAGAAGGCTTAAATGGAGTGTCTGTTTCCCAGTTTCTGTTAAATCTGGTGGCAAGACCTCCCTACTGCCTTGTTCAATGTAATTTAATTCAATAGACGTTTGTTGGTTGCTTTCTGAGTGTCAGGCATTTATATTCAAAAACTCTTTAATTTCTATTACATGTGCATATGGCCATTATGATCATCAGTCTTGGCTCGGTTTAGAGATGCTTTCTGGAGGATTTTACTATGAACTCCCCATATAGGGCAACCCCACATGTCATTTTTCAATCCTTAAAAATTCGACACAGACTACTGGCAATATATGGCAATATAGAATCTGAATTTTTCTCGGGGGTTATTGACTCTACTTATGAAATCTGAATTTCTGAATTAGTAAAGGTGTGGCTGAGAAGCCCCTTTACAATGATTCCACGGCTTCATCAAACACCCTGCTGTATATGAAGCTAAGCTTTCCTGTGCTGTTGCACTACGTTCTCACCACTATCCATGGTCTCTGTCATCTCCATGAATCCCATTTTGCAGATGAGGAAATTAAAGCCTAGAAAAGTTAGGGGTTTGCTAATGACCCAGGGCTATAAGTGACAGAGCTGAGCCTCAATCTGTATAATCTCCCCTGCCTTATTATAACACAGTCTTTACGGCTCAAAAAAAAAAAAAAAATTCTGAGCTAAGTCTTTCTTTCTGAGCACTGCAAAGTCCTAAACATCATGCTCACTGAATGTCAGTTTCCCCAGTTTGATCAAAGCATTGCCACTATGTGAACTTGGACAAGTCATTTCCCTCTTGGGGCCCTGGTTTCCTCATCTGTGAAATGTGGGTAATCAATTTCATGACATAGAGTTTCTCAAACAACATTTTATGGTGCACATTTCCAAATCAAGATGGTAGATCTCTAAGAAAATTTATGCATACCTCACCTGAGGCATATATTAATTTAATAACACTCCCTCGTAGATGGTTGGTTATCATTTTTTCCCAGTGCCAAGTGGGAAAATGATCCTCTTTCAAGGTCATTAAAAGTAGAGGCCAAATGAATCATATTTTCAAGACTTCATGCCACTGCCTTCCTCAGCACTAATGTATCCTAAAAGCAATATTTAGCGTCTGGATTTTGAGGACCTGGAACTGAATTACATTTCTAAATCAAAATGTAGGAAAGTTCACATTCAGAAGGATTTTACCATAATCCGATAGTACCTTAATGGGCCTTTAAGTCTCAAACCACATTTTAACCTCTGAATTCTCAGAGAGAGCTTGGTCATATCATTTTTCAATACAGACATTTCATGGTTTATTGATTTTATCCAGGAATAAGAAAGGGCACTTATGGAAAAAAGGAATTTGGCTTAATTTCTAAAACTAAATGGATCCTGGGCTGGGAGGTTTAAAGAAGTCTTGTATGCTAAACGCAATGCTGAATGAATTACATATAAACAACTGAACCCGTGTGAACAGTGACGATTGTTTCCTTTACAGAAGATCACAATAGCTGCACTTCATTGAGGACAAGAGGATTTCTCCATTGTGAAAGGCTAAACTGCAAGATGAGTGTGTTGAGTTTTGAGCAGCTAGAATATTTCTCCCTTCACTGTTTTGAGTTTTGAAAGAAGAAAGCAAACAAGGGGTAGGAGAAAGTAGGAAAGAAGAAACTGAAGGAAGTGCACTTATGGGTGGAGGTGAGCTGCTTCCTGGGCCCTAGTCTGCCCACGTGGTTTGATTTTTCCTTAGGCATCTTGACAATGGCTCCCTTTATTTGAACCTTTCTTGATTAGATTAATGAAGCAGAGCTACTACAAAAACGAAGAAGGTAAAAGGGGAGATAGAAGAATAAAACCTTGGCCTTGGAAGGGACTTTAGAAACCTACACCTTTTAGACATTTTCATTTACAGGTAAGAAAACCAAGACAACTGAAGACCAAGAGGTGAAGTGATTGTCTTCAGCCTCTCAACTTGGAAGTGGCACAATTAGTACAAAATGTTGATCTACCTTTTCCAGGCAGCCACTTGTCCCAGAGCATCCCATGATAGCATCTAATATTGTACCCACAACCATCCTTGAACATTACAAAAATCTTAGGTCTCTGTTCAAACAACAAAAGGTTAATATAGAAGAGACTTCAGATCCTAACAATACGCTGAAATGAGTTGAGAGATAAGAATCAGAACAAAGTTAGCCACTCACGTTCAATAACTACAAGTTATCAATAGGTGCCAGCAAGATACCCTTTCTTAGTAGAGGAAGGTCAATATCACATCATTTAATCACAATAATCAAATACCTTTTTAGCACCTGCCATGTGTCATGGGAAGAGAGGGAGGCAGGAAGAGGAGAAGGGAAGCAGAATCGGGGGAAGAAAGACTTATTTACAAGACTCAGTGGCTATTTAGTAGCCAGAACTCACACCTACAGAGACCTGTGATGAACAGTCTCACTATTACAGCTCAGAAGCAATGGATATATTTCTGTATTATAACAACTATAGAGGAAACCACAGACAAAAATCCAGAACCTCTGCTGACAAAAGACAGTGCACAACACCCAAGTCAAGTGATCAGAGATGTTTTTGTAGATTATCTGAGACCAGAAATCCAAATGGAGAAGTCAAATCTAAACAGCTGAGTGGTTAAAAAAAAAAAAAAAAAAAATTCACCACTCTTTACTTCTGCCAACAAGCAAAACCTCCATTTACTGATTCAGCAAGCATGTTTCAAGTGCCTGCTTTATGCTGGGTCCTGCTAGAGACTGCAGATGAATCTGTAAACAAGGCCAACAAGCTCTGTGTCATCATGGAGCTGACAGCTTAGAGGGCGAGACAGACACAATACAGAGGTACCAAAAGAGAAAACTTGGTCTTTCTAAAGGGGTGATGTTTCATGCAAGACCTGAAGCACGAGAAGGTGCCATCCCTGGGGAGAATGCAAGAAGCTGCATCCCAGGCAGAGGATGAGCCAGCAGGTGCAAAGTTCCAAAAGTGGGAGACGGCTGGGTGTGCCCAGGAGCTGCAGGAAGGTAAGTGGGGAGAAGAGAGAGGCCAGCGTATAAGATGAGGCTGGAGCGCTGTGGGCCTGGGTGGGGAGTTTGGATTTTATTCCAAGCACAATGGGAGCCCATTGAAGGGTTTAGTAACAGTCAATAGAAAGGAGCACAAAAGGCCTATTTGAGGGCTCAGCACAGCCCCGTAAGCCCTGCATTCAGGACCTCACTAAGCACTCACTGTATTGTCTCCACGGACTCTTTTCACAACAGTCTCTCAGCCCTTGATTTTCTCAGTTCTTTCTCTCCATGGCTCTCTTATGGCTCCAAAATGAACAGGAACAAGGGAGAAAGAAGAAAAGCCCCCAGCCCCCAGGGGCCCACTGGTCTGCCGCACTTGGTGTGCAGACGCAGGGCACACAGCAAAGCGGGGAAAGTGCTGGAGGTCCAACTCCCTGAGCGGCCCCTGTGGGAGGAGGTGGGGGGAGGTGAGAAGAGAGGGCCAAATAACCAGGTCCCGCACCTTTGCAAATGCCAGCTCCCTGGGATCTCTCCTTCAGAGGCATGGGGAAATAAAGGCCCCAGCAGCAGAAAGTCTGAGCTGTGTCACTTGGCAGGAGCCTCTGGGACTGGGAAGAGCACGGGATCTGGAGTCAGAGAGCCCCCTTTCAGTCCTGATTCTGGCTGTGTGACATGTGTGACAAAGGCTATCCTGGACAGGCTCAGTTTGCCCTCCAGATACACTCTCTATTCTCTTGCACCCACTCTAGGCCCAGAAGCCTGGCTCCCCCACCCTCCGGCTTCCACTCAGCTTTGGCCAATGGGAGGCATTGGCAGGAGGCTGGAGGGTGGGAGGAAAGGGAGATCCTGGTATTTGTTGCCCCAGCTCCCTTCCCCCAGGCTGTAGATTATAGCTGGTGTGTTTATTTTCTGAAGGTCTTGGCTCCTGCCAGGGAGCCCTGTCCCACAGCACTCTCCGGATCCCAGCAGCAGCGACTTCCCTTCACCCCTGCAGGCCCAGGAGTAGTGGTGGCTTCCTGCTGATGCAAGCTCTGGGTGCCTCCCCATCCCTCACTGCCTTCCTCACTCCTGCTCCCAACTTCAGCATTACTGCCATCATTTGAGGGGACCATCTATTTCCTCCCCATTCCCCAAACGATCCAGTGGGTAGTTACTTTGAGTCTCTGAGATTCCATTTTCCCCATTAGTAGCATTCCTTTAGAGAAATTCTTGTGGAAAGTAAATCAAGCAAAGTAATGCACAAGAATGTCCACAATATCAAAAAGGTAGAAACCCCAAAGGTCCATCGATAGATGAATGCATAAAGAAACTGTGGTTCATACATGCAGCGGAATATTACTCGGCCTTAAAAAGGAATGAAGCACTGATACATGCTACATTGGTGGATGAACCTTGCAAACATTATGCTAAACAAAAGAAGCTATGTGCAAAAAGAATCACATATTGTATGATTCTATTTTTCAGAATAAACCACAGAGACAGAGTACAGATTGGTGGCTGCCACGGGCTCAGGGCTTCCATACAGAAACTGCTTAAGGGATAAGGGGTTTTACTTTGGAGTGATGGGAATGTTTTGGAACTATATCAAGATGATGGTGGCATCATATTGTGAATGTGCTAAATGCCACCAAATTGTTTACTTTAAAATGGTTACTTTTATGTTAGGTGAATTCCACTTCAATAAATTCTCTTTCTAAAAAAGGAACATTCAAAAGGAAAACCCACCCAAGCTTTCAAATGGAAAAAGGAAAATCCACCAAAAACTAGAAAATGTTAAACATAATAGATAACAGAATTTTTCTGATCATAATAAAAAAATCTATATAGCTAATGAAACAACACATACATAACAAGACAAAGCTTTAATGTAACTAACACAAGAGCAAAATGAAAGGGCCAGGCTATGAGACGGTTGGGTTGAGACGGGAAGAGATTTCAGTTAGTGGCAAGAGCCAGGTCTTTGTCTGAAGAATGAACGTCAGGGCTTTCCAGGCCAGAGGAGGTCACAAATAAAGTTTCTAAGGTAAAAGTGTCAAAGCCTTGGAAAATGGGGGGTGAGCAGTCTGTAGGCACAGAGGGAAGAGGAGATGGAGAGTAGGGAAAGTTGGCCAAAGCCAAATTATCCAGACTCTCAAAGAGTATGTCCAAGCTTTCTCCTAGAGGGGAACAGGGCATCTTGCTAGTGTTTTGAGCAGAAAGCTGGCATGAATCAAGGGTAATTTTAGGAAGATTTCTGTGACAGCATCTGTGAAACTGGAGGGGACAGGATTAGAAATGATTAGGTAGTTGTCCTACACTCATAAAGTACCAGTCAAGGTGGCAAGGTGGCAGTTGGAATTGGGAATGAAAAAAAAAATCACCCATCATGGATATATTTCACTTTTCTTTCTTTCTTTTTCTTTTTTTTTTTAGAGGCAGGCTCTCACTCTGTCACCTAGACTCTGTCACCCAGGCTGGAGTGCAGTAGTATGATCATATTAATAGTTCACCGCATCCTCAATCTTCCAGCCTTAAGCGATGCTCCCACCTCAGTCTCCCGAGTAGCTGGGACTACAGGTGCACACCACCAGGCCTGGCTAATTGGATTTATTTCACTTTAAAAGCCAAATGGATGGACTGATGGTGAGGCAGTCACGTTTACAGTGCAGTATTTCCCAAACTACATCCCAAGGAAGCTTTTCCAAGTAGATTTGAACAATGCCTTGTTAAACAAAATCAAACAGGTTTGTTTACCACAGCATTTCTTGAAAGCTTAAAGCTACAAACATACGTCTGTAAATATCCAGGAATAGAGCTGCCAGATTTAGGAGGGCGGGGGAGGACACTCTGTTCAATTTGAATTGTATGGTATACTCTTACACTGAAAAACTATTTGTTATTTATCTGAAATTCTCATTTAACCAGGTGTTTGTATTTTATTTGGCATTCCTAAGGAGGGAGCCATAATCTACAGCTGTTCTCAAACATATTTTTATCATAAAACTCCTTTTCATGGCACATGCATGGGACAGGTATCCACACTTCAGGCCACACTTTAGCAAACACTGGTATAGTGGCAAATCCATTTACGCCCGAGTCAGGCAGAAAGGGATCAAATAAAATCTCAACCCTGACTCTGGGTGTGTGACCTTGGGTAAGTCACATAATCTTCCTGGGCCTCAGTTCCCTATTCTGTAAAATGAAGATCATAACAATGACTTCTTAGGGTCACTGGGAAGTTTAAATGAGATGATATAAATGAAAGTTCAGACCAGTACTGGGAACATGCATTTCTTTTCTGTAAGTGCTGGTGAGCGCGTGATGCCACCGTGCTATGGGGATGGCATCAGTGTGTGGCATGTGGGAATAGGACTTATAAAAGCTTTGCCTTCAACCATTAAAAACAAAGAAGTCAGCAAAATATATTTTTTGGCAAAGAAAGGCAGCATCTCAGAGAGTGAGAGGCAAAATAAGTGAATGCTTTAAGGCCACTTGCAAACTCAGATTTGTCTTTCAAGTTGGTATATGTGTTTGTCATCTTTCCAGGTGAGACCTCCGAGGGTAGTCCAGAGGGCCACATAGGAGTGTTGTGAAACCCGAGTAAGCTTCTGGCAGGACACATGCACCAAGCTCTGTTTTGTAGCTGCAGAAATGAGGAATTCAGGGCCATGGAGGGCACTGCTGTCGGGGGCCGGAGCCTGGGGAAAGAGCTGCCAGAGCAAAAGCAGAAAGGACATAAAAAAAACACAAGCAAGGCCGGGCGCGGTGGCTCAAGCCTGTAATCCCAGCACTTTGGGAGGCCAAGACGGGCGGATCACAAGGTCAGGAGATCGAGACCATCCTGGCGAACCCGGTGAAACCCCGTCTCTACTAAAAAATACAAAAAACTAGCCTGGCGAGGTGGCGGGCGCCTGTAGTCCCAGCTACTCGGGAGGCTGAGGCAGGAGAATGGCGTGAACCCGGGAGGCGGAGCTTGCAGTGAGCTGAGATCTGGCCACTGCACTCCAGCCTGGGTGACAGAGCGAGACCCCGTCTCAAAAAAAAAAAAAAAAAAACCACAAGCAGTGGGGCTCAAAAGGACGGCAGTGGATAAGGGTGTTTCAGTCTCCTTCAAACCTCTCTGCCACCTGAGAAGCTGAGGCAGGAGGATCACTTGAGCTCAGAAGTTGGAGGCTGCAACGAGCTATGGTTGCACCACTTCATTGTATTAATTTCCTTAAGACAACAAAAGTGAGTCTCACAGTTCCAGAGTCTAGAGTTCCAGTGTCACGGTGTTGGCAGGGTCATTCTCTCCGAGAGCTCCACAGAGGCTCCCTGCTTACCTCTTCGTAGCTCCTTGCTGTTGCCAGCAATTCTTGGCATCTCTAGCTTGCAGCTGAAACACACCAATCTCTGCCTCGGACGTCACGTGGCATTTTCTGTGTCTACATCATCTTCCGTGTGTGTGTGTCTGTCTCTGTGTCTCTTCTCCTCTTATAAGACATGGGTCATATTGGATCAAGGGCTCACCCTACTCCCATATGCCATCTTAACTAATTACACATACTACACATCTACTACATACATCGGTCTTTCCAAGTGCTTACTTGGAACCACATCGTGAGGTTCCAGAATGGATATGAATTCTTGAGGGATACTATTCAACCCAGTGCAACCACTTTCAGAATAATAAAGGCAAACACTTATGTAATACTACGAGTGAGCCACTCTGATATCTGTGATTTATACACACTGACCTGCTTTATCCTTGGGACAACCCTAAAGGGTAGGTATTATGATAATCACCAGCCTGCATGTGAGGAAATTGGCCCATAGAGTGCCTAAGTTACTTGCTCAGTCATTCAGTGAATAAGTAGCAGGGTGAGGATGTGAACCCAGGTGGAAATTTCCAGAATCTGTCCTCTCAATGTTATATTCAAATTATTTTTCAGAAAAGTGGTGTGGACAACTGCCTAAAACCTGCCTACCTATAGAGACCAGGAACTTTATAATAAAAATAGAAGTAACCAACAGTTCAATAAGAGCTAATGTTTACTGAGGCCCTCATTGTGAAAAGTGCTTTAGCGGTTGGAAGCAGACACCGTCAATATTCTCATTTTACAGGGGAGGAAACTGAGATCTTGAGAGGGTAAGTATATTGCCCATGGTAACACAGCTAGTAATCTGTGGAGTAGATTTCTCAAGTATGTTCATAATCAGTATTTTATGTTGGTGGCCAAACCCTCCTATCCACCTTGGGAACTTGGGGACATCTTAATATACCACCAAAAATCCCATTTGCAATGGATCATCCCAGGCTGGAAAACTGGCTTTTCGAGGAAACAAACACAGCTCTGATTTGTAGCATTTGCTGATTTCCACGGTGCAAATACTCCCACCGTGGCCAATTTCAAGCAGGAATGTGATGTCACTGAGCTCAGGGTTGGGAAGAGATGTGTACAATCAGCTCTCATGAGCCTGTCAAGCTGACTCAGTCATGCCCCCGCCCCAGGGATCTTGTGTAAAAGGGTGATGTGGACCCTTGAAAGTAAACAAAGCTCCCGGTCTCCTGGATCAAGACTCAAACAAAGATTCCTTTAGCTTTTAGGGCAAACAGGGAACGTTGGCCCCTTCAGTGGGGGCAATTTCCTGAGCAGGCATGGATTGTGCTTGGTATTACCCCTAAGTTGTCCATGACACTTACCTTGCATGATTTTTATGAGCATTAAGAGGTAATGTTTGTGCTTAGTATGTAGGAAATGCTTAATAATTAAATCACAATCACATTATTATTATGAAGTCATTATAATAGAACTTCACATGAAAACTTCCAGCAATTATAATTTAAGCTTCAGGATATTTCAGTGTTGAAGATTAGATAAGGAAGATTTACCCCCATTGGACAGTTGAGGAAACTGAGGCAAAGACAGGCGAAGTGACTTGCCTAAAAGCACGCAGTAGACAGAGCCAACCCAGAACCTGGATCACCTGAACCAAGGACGAAAGATGGCAAAGTCAACTTTGAGGCAGTTCATCTCATCCAAGTGGCAGAGCGTAGAGCAAGCCCAGCAAGACAGAATAAATCTGAAAATCTGGGAAATGAAGTCCAAGGTAGAAGTCCAGAGGGAAACAGGTATTTGTGCTCTGATCTTTCTGCCCAGTGCTGCCTATCTCACCCACACACATCTCTATACTGCTAGTAGAGGAGCAATGTGGCATGACTGCAAATGCCAGAGAATTTGGAGGGCAAAGATCTTTCTGAGAATAGTGACCCTATCAGGAGAAACTTTTTAATCCTTCCCACACTCCCAGTCTTTCATTTCCTCCATCCCGGCTCTCAACATAGTTTTATCATTCATTTTGTTTGATGGAATTTTGAGGCGATTACACTCACAGGAAGATGCAAATGGCACATAGAGTAGTCCCTTCAGTCCTTCACTCAGCTTCCTCCTGCTGTGACATCATTTCTGACTCTTGTACAACATCAAAACCGGAAAATAGACATAGTGAAATACTGTTGACTAGACTACAGACCTTGTTCAGTTTTCACCAGTTTTTGCATGCACATGTGTGCGTATGTTTGCTAGTTCAATGCAATTCGATCCTTCATATAGATTTGCATAACCACTGCCAAATAGGATACACAACAATCTCTTCACTCCAAGGAAACTCCCTCTTGCTACCCTTTACATATCCATCCTCCCATTCCTGTCTCTGTCCCCCGGCAACCACTAACCTCCATCTCTATGATTTTGTTATTTGGTGTATGTTACAGAAATGGAATCGTATAATATGAAGCCTTTGGGAATTGGCCTTTTTTCACTCAGCACAACGCCCTTATCCACGTTATTGCATATTATGGGCTGAATTATGTCCCACCCAAAATTCAGATGTTGAAGTCTCAACTCCCAGTAGCTCAGAATGTGAACTTACTTGTAAACAGAGTCATAGCAAATACAATTAGCTAAGATGAGGTCAGACTGGAGTAGAGTGGGCTCCTAATCCAATATGGCTGGTGTTTTATAAAAGAGAGATTTGGACACATACACCTCACAGACAAAACAGCATGCAAAGACTGGAGTTATCCTGCCCCAGCCAAGGAACTACCAGAAGCCTTCCCTAGTGCCTTCAGAGAGAGCATGACCTCATGTACTCCAGACACTTTGATCTCAAACTTCTAGCTTCCCGGACAGTGAAACAAATTTCTGTTGTTTAGGCTGCTTCATTTGTGGTACTTTGTTATGACAGCACTAGCAAACTAGTACGCTGCATGTCTCAAAACTTTGTTCCTTTTTTTTTTTTTTTTTAATACTTTAAGTTCTAGGGTACATGTGCACAACGTGCAAGTTTGTTACATATATATACATGTGCCATGTTGGTGTGCTGCACCCATTAACTCATCATTTACATTAGGTATATCTCCTAATGCTATCCCTCCCAACTTTGTTCCTTTTTATTACTGAGTGGAGTTGCAATATATGGATACATGAGAGTTTTTTTCAACCATTCATCCATTGAAGGCCATTTCAATTGTTTCCAGTTCTAGGCTATTATAAATAAAGCTGTTATGAATATTCATGTACAGGTTTTTGTCTGAAAATAGGTTTTGAAAATAGGTTTTTATTTCTCTGAGAAAAATGTCCAAGAGTGTAACTACTGGGAATTAAGACAAACATATACTTAGTTGATAAGAAACTGCCAAACAATTTTCCCATATCATTAATTTTTATAATGAGTAGACTCTCTCCAACCTCTGATAAGCACTCCTTCCATTTTTAAAAATAGCAATAGACTCTTGCAGGGAAGTTAGGAGGAGGGAGTGGATGGAGTTGCATCTAGAAAACATGCAAATGCAACAGAAATATGGCATTCTGATAACTTATGCTACTGAAAATGGCAAAGTGGATCAACTAAAAAGAGCCACAGTCAATCTTGGTTATCTAAATGAATTCAGCAATTCAATAATCACTGATTCAACGCTTGCCACGTGCTGGCACTAACCTGGATTCTGGAAAGACCACACAAACTAGGATGGAGCCTTGTTCCTGAAAATCACTCTTCCTCCTGTGACAGACAGACACGTACACAAATAACCATCATGCCGCCGAGTATGATGAGGGGCAGGGAACTGGGAAACACACACAATCCCTAACAGCAGATAAGACCCAAATTACACTGAGTGTACGGGACAGCCTTGCTGCCTTCCCAATTTCTTCTTACTTAGCATGTTATTGTCTGATATATGAGCAAGCAGCTTGGAGATAAGGTTGAGATGAAAAATGAATTCTGGACAAACCAGAAAGTGAACATCAAGACTCAGCAACACTTTTTGAAGGTCTGAGCACCTGGAAACAGAGTATGGCAGTTGGATTAGTCACAAAAACAAGAAGTGTTTACGGGATTATCTGGCTTCTGCTCCTGGGTGAATCCATCCACTTAGGGATGGCCTACCTCTCACACTTCCGAGGGCTTCTTGCAGGGGAATACAATCACCGCCAGCCAGTTTTCCTTGTCAATCCATCATTTTTTTCCCTCTCTGCCCTGCAAAGGAATAAAGCTTAAGGAATTCAGTCTGGGCCCTGATTAAGGGCTTATGGGCAAGCCCTTGGCCTTCACTCTGTCCTCTGAACTGAGAGCTTTTAAGGTCCAAACAGGACTGACTTGGCATTTAATCAGCAAAGCTCTTTTAAATAAAGTGAATAGGTTTCACTTGCCCTAACCTGAGAACAGGAATTTTATTGACCTAAAACACCTCCATAAATGCTTTACCCTTTGACTTGACCTTTGTAAGTTTTAGCCTGAGCACAGGATGATACTTGGCTTTCGAGTATTGATGTTCTTGGCCTTTCTTCTGTCCACATGACAGGTAGGGGGCCAAGAGAGTCATAATGGTGGGCTTAGTGTGAAGATAGATTTCTGAGATCACACACCAGAAATGGAATAGGATACAAACTTCTAGTTACCCCGATATCCATTTCTCTCTTTGCTCTATGGAAAGAGAATCTTGGAGTTTTCACTGGGCATGGGAGCCATGGGTAATAATTTCCCAGATTTCCCTGCATCTGGCCTGGTCACATGACTAAGCTCTAGCCAATGGGATGTGAACAGAAATGATGCCCGGAACTTCCGGGCCATAGCCACAAAGGAAAGGGGTGTGTGCTCTTCTGTCTGTGTCTGTCTTGTCTCAGGCAAAGCCGATGTAGTGGAGAGCCATTTTAAAGCATACATTCAAGGACACTTTCTGAATTGTGGAACAAGATGGGAAGATCCTGGGTCCTCACCTCTGTGGAGTCACCTCAGCCACCAACTGCTGTTAAAAGAAAAACCTGGGCCAGGCGCGGTGGCTCATGTCCGTAATCCCAGCACTTTGGGAGGCCAAGGCAGGCCGATCACCTGAGCTCAGGAGTTCTAGACCAGCTTGGGTAACATGGCAAAACCCCATCTCTATCGAAAATACAAAAATTAGCCGAGCACAGTGGGACATACTTATGGTCTCAGCTACTCAAGAGGCTGACGTGGGAGGATGACTTGAGCCTGGGAGGCGGACATTGCAGTGAGCTGTGATTGCACCACTGAACTCCAGCCTGGGCAACAGGGCAAGATCCGGTCTCAAAAAAGAAAGAAAGAGAAAGAGAGAGAGAGAGAGACAGAGATTAGACAAACTCCACTGAACAGAGTTTAATCGAGCAAAGAATGATTCACAAGTTGGGCAGCCCCCTAATCAGAATAGGTTCAGAGAGGCTCCAGCGCAGCTACATGAGGATGAACATTTATGGACCAAGAAAAAAAAAGAGAGAGAGAAAGTGATGTTCCGAAAACGGAAGTCAGGTTTAGAAACAGCTGGATTGTTTAAAGTTCCACATTTGCCTTATTTGAACATGGTTTGTAACAGTTGACCAAGTTTGATTGGCCAAGACTTGGTGATTGGCACAAGAGTAGGTTACAGTCTGTTTAGATATCCAGTTAGGTTATAGTTCACTGTGCACAAACTTTAGGCTGAACTTAAAATACATAAGGAGACAGCTTTAGGCTAATTGAACACTGCTTATTCTGGGGGAGTCTTGTGACAGCACAATTAACTTCCGTCTTTCTTATTTGAGTCAATGGTAGTTTGGTCTTTAAAATAGCAATTAAATTTGTATTCTGCTAATATGTAGAATAACTTCAAGGGAGGGGACCAACTGATGTTGTGGGATGGAAAGAATAGAGAAAACAGGGAAGCAGGCAAGGGTCTCAAAGTGGAAAAGCAAGTGACTGGGAGTGGCACTGGCAAGTGTAACAGATGGCTCACTAGCATTGCAGCACATAGTAGCCACTCAATTAATGTTTGCTGACTGAAAGGTTTTTACATCACTCCAATGCAACATCCCATTTCTTGCTTCCTTTACCCATGTTTTCCCCATAGCTAGGAATCCCCTCCTCACCCTCACCATCTCCAGCCGATGGATGAATTCTACTGGTCCTTCAGATTTCCTGTTGGATGGAAATGTCACATGTTGCTTTCGCAGGGAGAGGTCATCTCTGGGTGAGATGGCTCTTCTGCATACACCCCTCAGCACCTCCCCTGCAAGTCTACCTGCCTGCCCATTTGTGCAGCTCCTCCTCCAGACTGAGAATCTCAAGAGGACAGGGACCACGCCTGACTGTTAGCCACTGTATCCCCAAGGCCAGCTTCAAGCTGCACATAGGCTCGTCACCGACATTTGATGAAGCGCTACGCCAGAGACTGGCTTTCAGAGGAGCTGGTTAGACAACAATGACCTGGGAATTTGGGAGGTGTCAGTTCACGTTAGTTCCTCTCTAGCAATCCCTGCCTTTTGGGGAGTCCCAGCCAGGCGCCCAAATACCTCTGTCCTTGGGGGAAACCACCAGAGACCTCACCTGCCAGCAGGGGCTGCTCACCACTTAACGATCCTTACCAGCGGCCTTCCTCTCTCGCCTTCCCCCTCGTGGCCGCCTTCCTCTCTCACCTTCCCCCTCGTTCAGGTGGCTGTAGTTGAGTTGGGGGTTTGTTTTTCTCTATTTCCTTCTCACTTTCTGCCTTGGCTTTTATGTTTCCAATTGTCATTCCGCTGTTTAGTGCCAAGTCCCACTGCGCACAGCACTCTGGCCGCCCACCTGCCTCTGATGAGTGCGCCGCACCCGGCTCCTCCGCTCCCGGCGCCTGCAGCGCCAAATGAAAGCTGTGCTTTTATCACCAGGCCCCCTTTGCCTCCAATTTTTTCATATCTTATTAAGGCTCAAACCGGTTCGAGCAATTTCTTCAAAAGCCACACAGATTATTCAAAACAACAACAATAGGGAAGGAATAAAAGCAGCTAAACTGCAAAAATTATCTGGTACGCTCGACACTTCAGTCTCTTGCTCTCTCTGACAATCATGTCACCTGACAGGGAGCAGGCAAAGAAGACGCACTAGAAAACTGCCCCATTTCCCACAGTGCCAGATCACCCTACAGCCCGCACTCCTTCTAGCAGCAAGGCGACTCATCCAGGTCCCCAGCTCCACAGGCATGCCACCTGCACAGGGCCCAGGGCTCACAAGGGCCCTGTGCTTTGTTTAATGCTATGCTGTTGGGGTCTTGATTTCTTTTCTTTTCTTTTCTTTTTTTTTTTTTTTTTTTTTTTTTTTTG